>NC_056739.1:1670401089-1670513589 GCF_019279795.1 Protopterus annectens
GAACTGATATCCCCACCCATGGGCAGTTGCCACTGTGCCTTCACTGCCCAGGACGAGGCTGTGCTGGGGGCTGTGTAGGCCGGGCAGCAGGCACGCCCGTTAGTGGTGCCACCCATGCCTCAAGCTGGCGTAGGGGCCCAAGAATAATGTCCCGGATCTCCCTACGCACCACAGTCCGGACATTACAGAGGGTGAGTGGATGTTCTCCTCTGGCCACACTTGCAGAGGGGGGACGAGCCCCATCCCCTGCAGCGCTTCCACCTGCAGGTAGCACAGGGCCACCGGAGGAGGGTCCAGCCTGGGCACTACTGCCAGGTGCACTCGCCAGCTGAGGAGGGAGAGGTGGGTCCGCTGGAACCCGCCTTCCCTGCCGTCCTATGTTTTGCATTATGTTATGACAGTTTGGGTTAGTAATGTACAATACCATTCACAATTAGTTGTAACAACATGCATTAGTATTCCCATTAACCAAACACCCATATATTCAAACCATTGAACAGCAAGCATAACACATGCATAATTTGAACAGCAATACACAGTCCAACAACATGCAGGGTTGTTTGATGGCAACAGGCCATCAGGTTTGGATGTATGAACAGGGCAGATGCATCAGCATACATGCAAATATGTATGAACCAACAGGACAAATGTCCAGGGGTGTTAATTGCGATTGCACATACCAATTTCACGTGGAATGGATTATATGTGGTTATAGGGTAGGGTGAAGAAAATTTAATTAACAACTTCAAATACCAATACATATGCTGTACATTTCTAATAGCTGCAGATATATACACACTACAGTTCTGCCTACAGTTTCCTATGTGATAACTACTTTAGGTTGGTGATAGGAATGTTGCTGCTACATCAATATACATTTTCATTTTTATTCATACACATTCATATCTGGCTCTGTTCAGCTACATCATCCTGCTACATTTGCTTTATATAGCTATAGACAACTGTGGATGTTTGGTATTTCAGACAACCATACTATCTGCATAATGCAGACTGAGAGCAACATATCCAGATTTTGGGACACACATTCCAGCTGCGGTTCCGTTTCCAACACATGTTACTGTTTGGTTCTGCCTGTCACATTCATTTCACTCTGTACTGACTGCAGTATACTTTATTCAGGAGTTATTACTACTTTATTGGTGGATTCATAACTCTTTCTGACACTCTCTCACTTGTTTTATTTTTACAGTTCAGGATGGTACTTAATTCTAGGCTTTATTGACATGTTTTACCTGTAGTTATAACAATCCTTTCCAACAGTCTCACTTCTGTCATGTTTCTGTATTTCAACAGGGATATATTTCACACATGTGTTTTACTCAGCTTCTGCAGCTGTACTTTTCAGCCTGCTGCAGGTTATGTACTATTATATTACAGGTGGGACATCTTTATTTCAGACTTGTTTCATTTTTATGTTTGGATTACAGGCTGCATCACACTTTTGTAATCAATCAATACTTACAAACCCTCTTACACTGTTACTTGCACATTTTATTAATTAGTGACTACACTGCACTCTTTTGCTAACTGTCATACTTATATATTTATTTACAGTTACAGGGAGAGAATTACTGACCTGCCTGGTGGTGCAATCGTGCCAGCCTATTGCCATAGGCTCTACGGTTCACAGAACGGACACCTGCAGCTGTAATATAAATAAAGTAATATTGGAATACACATCTCCATAATATCAGCTAGGATAATTTCTTACATAAATAATTACATGTAACTTACTCAGTAGTGGGGCATTGGGCATTTGCCAAGCCTCCTGGATCCAACAGTTTAGTTGGTCCTGCTTCCATCTCTTCAGGTCCGCATGGTGGTGACGGACCTGCTCACCAGTCCTTGGTATCTGTGTGGCACTGGTGAGATCATGAGCCAACCGGTCCCACACCTCAGCCCTATATGCTCCCCACAGGACCTGGCCCTGCATGAGTTGGGCCTCATGATTGTGGACAAGGAGCCAAACCATATATTTGGACTCCTCAATGCCCCACCTCTGTGCTCGGAAGCAACTACCCTCACCTACACCTGATATTCTGGCTGCAAGTCGGTTCTACAATCGGTTATGCTGTGTATTCTCACCTATGGGGCTTATATATGCCGTTTTTCCCGCACTTATCTGTGATTGGCCATTTTGGAATTGTATCAGCTTCACAACACCTGCTTTGTCATGCTCCTCTTTCTATTCATTCCTATATATATGCTATTACTGCATTTCTAAGTGCAACTGTCATGGCTTGGTGGTTCAGTACATTGACTATGGTGCATGGTATCCTGGGTTCAAACCTGGCCATTGCTTTTTATATTTTATGACTGTCTACACAGGCTAGGAGGTGTGTCTGTGTAAAGGCAGTTTTGATACAGCTTGCTCAACGTTGCCCGTCGGTTAGCTTGTTGGCGTGGTGCGCAGCTCCACGCAAACGGGTTACGCTGGTTTACGCGTCATTTGGCTGTCAGCACGCATATTACGCTCAGCTCAGCTGTGGGCACAAAGTTTCAGCGTGTTAAAATGCTGCTCAACCCCGGGCACTCATTTTACACCTGTTAAACCACTGCTCACCTACGGGCACTCATTTTATACCTGTTAAAACACTGCTCACCTACAGGCAGATGTACTCAACTTGTTAGACTGTAGCTCAGCTATAGGCACATCTGACATTTTTTTTTTTTTATTATTTCACATTTCTTCAAAATACATGACCCATTTCATTACATTTTACATAAAATATAATTTTATATGTGTACATATATGTCAGGGACTTGTTTCGTGCTTATTTCACTAAAAATAAAAATTGGTGTTGTGGGTGCTCGAACCATGACTGCCTGCTCTTCAGCCGACGTCTCTACCGCTACACTATTGCTTCTTGGCTTACTTTGCATATTTAGTTCTTATATGTTTTTCCACTGACTGCTAACTGTGGCTAAGCTACGGGCACGCCCGCGCAAACGAGCGCACTCACGGGCAAACATCTTTACAACTTAAAAATATATATATAAGATGTTCATTTATACATTTTATGTTCATAGTCTGTGAGGGCATGTGTTGTGTTGTGTTTATTCACATTTACACGGGCTCTGTCGTGGGGGTTTACTTTCGGGACTTTTACTCTTCTGGGGGCATGTCCGTTTGCAGGGCTCGGCCTACGGACACGCCCCCTACGGTCTTCCATGGACCGTGTTAGCCTTAGGTGTGATTCAGCATGCCCTCATGCATATGCATGACATGCTGACATCACACCGTTTAACTGCAGCCTCCGTGTAAGCCTTGTAACTCTTACACGGAGGCTTCATGAATCCTGCCCTAGGTGTTTCTATGTATTGAATAAATTCAGTGAACTGACGTCTGTTACCATTCCAAATAAATAACAAATTATCAAGATATCTAAAATATCCTATGTAGTTCTGAAATAATTGGATCTTAAACAATATATCTAATTCCCATTTAAGTAGAATTGCATTTGAAAAAGTGAAGGCACAGGCAGCTCTCACAAACCACACCAAGAAGTTGTTTATAGTATTTGCCCCCAAAAGTGATACAATTGTTGCTCAGTATTATATCCATGAATTCCTGTATTACACTCACATCACTTTCAGATAATTGACCACACTTGTTAACCATGTCTCTGAACCATTGCAACCCCTCTTCATGAGGGATGATACAAAAGAACCTGCACCAAAAAAGAAACAACTAGAAACAGTGAAACAGAAAAAAAAAATCAGGCTCATACTTCTAATGTCACGCAATGCAAAATGGCATATAATGTACATAAGTAGGAATGATAAGCTACAGAACATACAAAACACTAACAGGAGAAAATACAGGCATTAACCAAAATGAATCCTACATTTGAAGTTTGAAAAATGAAGAGAAAAAAATTATCTCAGTGAAGACAGGTTGTACAAGCTGGTGAAGAATGCTGACTGGTATTTCAAATCAGAATTAAGTGGATGAGGTGTAAAACAAACACTTCCTGAGCAATGGGCTGCAATCTTCTACAGACAAATGATAAAAACATGTAATTTAGTGATTCTGGTCACTAGCTGTACTGGCCTATGAATTGCTACACATGCACAGCTCAGCACAGAGGAGTGACAGACTGTGCAAGAATCTGACATTTATTGAGGAAGATTTCAGACCAAAATAGAAATTAAGTAATCAGTGATCTGCACTGTGAATGCATCTCTCCACATCTCTCAATGTCCTAGTACAAGAAAGATGGACAAAGCCTAAAATAATGGTGGGACAAAGCTTCAAGAATAGGAGCAGATTTTATATATTGATTATCATAAATTTAGAATGTTGCTAGAATAACAGGATTTATGTTAGAATATATTTTCTGAAGGACATAAAGTCTGAAATTGAAATATCTGTCTTTATTTAGTGACTTCAGTCCTCAATGATTTGTCAGAAAAAGAATAGTTGTGTAAGAGCTTGCCATAATGATAAATGTCCTTCTCTTCTCTGTTGCAGTATTCTTTACATGAGGGAGTTGCCTGGCAAGGTGACCAGAAGTCAACTAGTATACCAAAGTCTTTTACTACCGTGAGGTGAGCGGTACTTCTGATGTAGGCTGCTATCGGGCATAGCCCATAAAAGTGATATACCCATGCACCATCCTCAGAACTGAAGCCCAAGGCAGAGACATCCAAGGAATAAAGAATCAGTGCACCCAAGAACAGAAGGAAGTGGGGAAGCAGGGAGGGATAGAATACTGCAACAGAGAAGAGAAGGACATATATCATTATGGTAAGTTCTTACACAACTAACCTATGTTCTTCTATTCATCTGTTGCAGTATTCTTTACATGAGGGCAAATACTAAAACTCATGCAGAGAGGGAGGTAGAGGGAGCGAAAGAATTCTCCAGGAAACCATGAAGAATGGCCCTGGCAAATCCTGCCATGGATCTGGAAATAGAATCCAGTTTGTAATGTTTGTTGAAAGTGCGGACTGAGGTCCAAGTTGCTGCCTCTAGAAAGGAGTTAGTATCCAGTCATTTGAGAAGGCCCCTGAGGAAGACATTGACCCTATAGATTGAGCCTTGACTGGGCCATGAAGGGGTTTTTAATGGTAGGAATAGCAGAAAGAAATGGATTTGGAGATCCATTTGGAGATTATCTGCTTGGATACAGGCAATCCCAGAGCCCTGGGGTGGAAAGACACAAATAGTTGGTCTGATTTCTTAAAGGGTTTAGTCTTGTGGAGGTAGAACCTGAGTTGTCTGTGTACATCAGGTATATGTAGGATCCTCTCACTGTTGTTTTGGGGAGAGGGGAAAAGGTAGGCAAATCAATGGTCTGGTTTAAGCACAATGCATTAATTACTTTAAGCTTCAAAAGAAAGGTTGGTGTGAAGGGAAACCCTGTCTTTGTGGAAGATCAGGAAGGGTGGAGAAGCCATCAGGACCTGTACCTCCAAAACCTAGCTAGCGGAGGTTACAGCCACCAGGAGAACAGTTTTCTAGTTACAGTGTTTGAGGGAGCTAGAGGAGGCTGGCGCAAAAGGTGCAAGAGTCAGTTTCTCTAGCACAAAGTTAAGATCCTGGGGGGGGTGCACAGGTCTGCTGGGAGGTTTAATGTGGGGGACGCCTTTAAGAAATTGTTTGGCCTCAAATGTGGAAGCTAAAGGAGGTGAAACAGACAGATGTGCAGTGATAGCTGACAAATGTGCTTTTATAGAGGAGTAAGCTAAGCCAGCATTGAGCAATTCACACAGATATGAAATAGCTAAAGGGGGATCCATCGTAAGTGGGTCCATGTTTCTAGCAAGACACCAAATAGAAAATCTCTTCCATTTGTAAAGGTAAGATTTCCTCATATTGGGTTTCCTGGCCTCCTGCACGACTTGAAGCATGTCCTCAGAATAAAGGAGCCTGAAGGGAATCAGAGCTCTATCACCAACAGGGTTAGATGAAGAGTTTCCAGGTGTGGGTGGATGAGGTAGCCCTTGTTCTGTTTAAGTAATTCCACTCTGTGATGTAACTTTTGATGATTGCCCTTGGCTAGGTACAGAAGAAGGGGGAACCAGTGCTGTGTTGACCAAAAGGGAGTCACCAGCAAGATTTTTGGTTTGTCCTGCTGAATCTTCAGAATGAGTGGTAGGGGAGGGAATGCGTGAAGAAAATTCTCCTTCCAAGAATTTGGCAGGGCATCCACTTTCCATGCCTGAGGATGTGGTTGTCTGGAACAAAACTTTGGAAGCTGTTTGTTCAGGGGCGGTAGGCAAACATGTCTATTTGTGGGATACCCCAGTGGTGGACAATGTCCAGGAACACATCCCTGTAAAAGCATCCATTTGTGGGCCTCTGTTGTGGGTCTGTTCAGTGTGTCTGCCACAGAGTTTTTATAGGAAGGGATATAGACTGCCTGAAGAGATAATTGAAGTTGGCATGCTAGTTTTCAAGTCTGTAGTACTAATCTGCAACGGAGGTCGATCATGTCCCCCAGTGCTTCTCTAGAACAGTCATATTGTCTGTACAGATTTGTAGCCTCCCTGGCCTCAGGAGGGGCCAGAAAGACTGTAAGGCTAGGATCAGTACCTTCATCTCCTTTACATTTATGTGGTATTTTTCCTGAGAGGGGGCCCATTATCCTTGAACTGTGTGCAGACCCAGAGCCTCTCCCCAATCTGTATCCAAAGCATATGTGTACATGTCCTGATTTGGGGCAATGGGTGAATGGGAAGTCCTGGTTTTATGGACAATTCTTATGTCCACCACAGGAGCTCCTCCTTAAGACAGGGAAGTAGTGGTATTGGAAATTCCACTGGGTGGGCATGTTGAGACCACACTGATTTCAGGAACCATTGGAATTTTTTCATGTGGAGCATTACCAGGAGTAACATTGGGATAATAGAGGACATCAGTCCTAGGATTTTCCTAGGATTTGGAGAAACTGTCTTACAGAGAAGTGTTTTGGGGGATCTGTGAAAAGATTAGAGAGATCTCCTGGGCCTTTTGGGGGGAAGAGATACAATATTTTGTTGGTTTGGAATCTGCACCCCAGAAATATATGATCTTCATATGGGAAAGGAGTAGATTTGTTGAAGTTGATGGTGAATAAATAAACAAAGAGAGTGAAAAAGTGCCAAAAGTAAACTGATAAACAAAAATAAGGCACTGGAAGGTTCACCAGAATAAAATCCATTATTTTATTGATCGCACACGATATTAAAAAATGTAAAGCACATCCAGAATGCATTAACTGTATCACCGCATTTTCGTCACAAAAACTTCTTCAGATGAGCATACCAACCTCTGAAATCCTTTTATATACAGAAACATCCCCAAATAATCAATTAACAAACTGTTATATTTTTAAAAACACAGCGCAAAAAAAAACTATATACACAAACAATGAAACACAATAAGTACAGAAGTGCATGGAAAATCATTTGTTGGTCAAGCAGGAATCTTGTAAAAAACATACATTATTAACAGTTTGTAAAAACTTCTAAATAAATATTTAAAAATATAAAACCCTTGTAAAACCACATATAGAACACTGTTGTGTAGGTCATTGTTCTTCTTCTTTCGGATTGGCAGTAGATTTTTACGGTGCTGAGGTGCCAGCCTGACGCCCAAACTTCAACGAAGGCACGTCCATTCATGCATGTCTTTCGAACGCCACTCGACCACAGGGAGAACATGCAGATTCCACACAGAAGGTGCTCCAGCCAAGAATCAAAGGGGAGAACCTCTTGCTGTGAGGCAACAACACTGTTAAATAGCACCATCTGCTGGACAGTCACGTAATTTAAAGTTTAGCTGACCTAAGCTTTAAGACTGGCTTCAATGAAACCATCTCATTCAAACCAGGATACCTAGTAGCTTCAAGAACTAGTTGCCAGTACAGTTCCCTGTATTCTAGGCGTGTTTCCCAAGGGCCACCCCTAGGATCAATGGGCAATATTTCTATTACATAAAAATAAAAAATTAGCTCCTGCATAGTTCAAAGTATGTTTATACAGAGAAATGTTACTGTTCATTTTTTTTATATCGTACCTGCGTTCATACATTCTTGACTTTAATTTTCTCTCAGTTTTACCTATATAGAATGCTTCACATCTGTCACACAAGGCTAAATAAATAATACCATTAGTATTGCAATTGGCAAAACCATTTGTCTTAATAAGTCTGTCTCTACTTTTCAGATGAACCATCTCTCCAACTTAGACATAAGGGCATTGGGCACAACAACCCCACTTGTATGTGTCCTTTTTATTAGAAAGGTAAACACCTGTCCTAGGGGTACCATTCTCCAAAATGTTTTTGATACAGTGTCCCCTTCTATAAATACACTTAAAAGACTTATCAAATATATACTGCAGGTGTGATGTACTAGCAAATCTGTTCCATTCTGTTTCTATAATGTTTCTGGCAAACCCAGCATCCCCGTCATAAGTAATAACCAAAGCACTCTAGTACCCATTATTACCCGACCTCTCCGATCTTTGAATATTTTCAAGGTCCTGATTATCCCTCCTGAAAATGGGGGCAAACCTAGATTTTCTTGCTGCCAAAACTTCATTATATACTTCTGCTAGAAGCTTTTCTGGGTACCGCTTAGCTCTGAATAAATCCATAAGATAAGCAATTTCATTAATAAAATCATTGACATCTGAGGTCATTCTGAATATTCGAACAAACTGACCCTTTACTACGCCTTTCTTCTGGTGATGTGGGTGTGCGCTGGTATAAAATAGGTAAGAGTTTGAAAATTTTGCTTTTCTATAAACTCTAGTTTTGAAATTCCCTCCAGACTTACTGATACTGAGGTCCAAGTATCTCATCTCATCAGAATTGATTTCATACATAAATCTTAAAAAAATCTGTGGTGCTAGACAAGTAGTTAAAGAAGTCTAAAAACATACTCTCAGGTTCTACCCCAAAAATAAACAAAGGTCATCCATAAAACGAGCATAAAAATTCCAACAACACCTAAAATCACAATTGAACACAAATTTATTTTCCCAGTAGGAAAATATAATGTTAGCATATGTGGGGGCACAATGGGCCCCCATAGCAACACCTTTTAGTTGTTTAAAATACTCATCCTCAAAAATATAAAATTATTTTTTAAAATCACATCCATTAAGATTACACATGTTCTATAATCATTGTAACTTATGTCATTAATATCACTTAAAACCTCTTCTAACCATTCTAGACCCAGAGTGTTGGGTATTGAAGAAAATAAATCTATCACATCAACTGTGATAAAAGTAAAGTTGTCACAATAATGGCCCGAAAACAGTTTTTTCAAAAGGTCCCATTTTGAGTACATTTTTTTTAAGCTTAGAATCCACAAATTTAGCTAAGGGGGCTGTTATGGAATCTCAAGGATGGGTTTCCCACATCCTTGTGGACCTTGGGGATGCCAAAAATTGATGGAATCCTAGGTTTCTTGACATGTAAAACATTGTAAGTGTCATTGTCTATAAGCCCTTCAATGAGCAAATCATTTAAACATACTTGTATTCTTTTATAAGCAATATTTACTTCATTCAGAGAAATCCACATATACTGGTTGACATCACCCAAAATGTCCATCATCTTACCTTCATATGTGATTTTATCCATTAAAACTACACCCCCACCCTTATCCAGTTTCATAATTCTTAAATTCTTGTTACTTCTACATTGTTCGAGTAAGTCTCTCTCTTCCCTACTAAGATTCGGAATCACTTTCTTTTTATTTATGGCTTGCCTTAACTCGTTTTCCACCATACATTCAAAATTCTTTAATGGTGGAGGCAAGGGCAGGTTAAAAGTGCTATTCCTGTGCAAGGTGGTGTTGTGTGAGTTGGAACTTTATTGACCATTAAAAAATAGTTCTAGATTCTTTTTTCGTATATATAATTTAAAATTCACCAATAATTTAAACACATCACACTTTCTCCTGGTATAAAAGAAAATCCTTTAAGAATAAGTTAAAATGACCTTCCTGCATGTCAATGTTACTATAATTAAAAATGTTAAAATTGTTATAACTTATTTTGGGGCCATCCTAAACCATTCCAACCCCAGGGCCTGTCTTTAGTGAGTGCCCCATTGTCCTGTCCAGGCATTGCACCTGTAACTGACTGGGCCTTTTGTTTTCAACCTTTCTGACCTCCAGGGAGAAGGAAAATCCAAAGGGTCCCGAATGTTAAAAGGAACATCATTGACCTGCCCACCAAACCCACCATCATGTGCACTTTCCCTGTTTAAATTGTCATTACCATAATACCTTCCCCCTGCCTAGGTTTGGGATAGTACACATTCTCTTTTTATTCATTGATATCTCTATCTGTCTTTTTCATCTTTCTAACATGCACTTCTTTACATTTTAAATCAATATTCCTTAAAAAATCAAAATATTTCTCCTTTTCATCTTCAATAGTATACATTAAATCACTAATAATATTGTTGTTGGTATGCTCAACCACATGGAAAATATTATTCATTTTGTTTTCATTGTTTTTAATTATAGCTCTCATGACATTAAAACCACATTTGTCAAATGCAACCACCAAATCTTTATGAAAATCAGAGCCATTAGTAACATTGTTTGGATATTTGCACACCCTTAAACCCTTAGGTACAATATTTAACTGTAAACATTGCTTTAAATAGTCATTGTCCATTTGATACATCTTATATTTAGTTAAATAAATGTCAAGTTTAGCAAGGTTGTTAGCATAAGTAGCATTATTGTTGTCATAACAAAACAATTAACCTACAAAAGCAAATTTTCGGTCTAAAATGTCTTTAAAAAGTCTCATTACTTTGACTGCTATGAGTGTTTTCAGTCACTTGCCTGTTGCTGCTACAAGCTGCATCAGCTTGGATAGTAATTTCACTCCCTCTTTTTTCCAGTTGTTGGGTTTGAACACATTGTTGGGTTTTAAAAATATTAGGAAAATCATCCAAACTACAGTTTCTGTTTCCAATTGTTGCAGAAACCTCCACAGCATTCTCATTTAACTCAGTTTGTGCCTTATGCTGAATTCTGCCATTTTCACTCTGATTTACTTCCTGGTTGCCTAGTGATGTCAGATGTGATGTCAGCAAAGCCAAGGATTGACTGACAGGAGTCAATAGACCCACCAGTTGGGTTAACTGGCCAATGAGCTTACGAATTTCCCCCAGGTCTCCTCCTTTCCTTCGATCCTCCATATTGGAATCTGGCTGCCCTTCCATATCCACAAAAGAAAAAAAATAAACAACGAAAGTGGAAAAAGTGCCAAAAGTAAACTGATAACCAAAAATAAGGCAATGGAAGGTTCACCAGAATAAAATCCACTGTTTTATTGATCGCACATGATATTAAAAAACATAAATCACATCCAGAACGCATTAACTGTATGACTGCGTTTTCATCACAAAAACTTCTTCAGATGAGCATACCAACTTCTGAAACCCCTTTATATAAAGAAACATCCCCAATTAATCAATTAACAAACTGTTACACTTTTAAAAACTCAGTGCAAAAAAACTATATACACAAACAATGAAACACAATAAGTACAGAAGTGCATGGAAAATCATTTGTTGGTCAAGCAGGAATCTTGTAAAAAACATACATTATTTACAATTTGTAAAAACTTGTAAACAAAAACTAAATATTTAAAAATATAAAACCCTTGTTAAACCCCATATAAACTACTCAACAGAAGTAAAAGGTAGGAGCGAAGCAGATAGGTCAATGAACCTTTCAAAAGTTCAGTAAATAATCCAAGAATCTTCAGTTAATGTTCTCGAAAATATATTCCAAGAATCACTAAATGGATATATTAAAATCAAAACGAATCTTTATTTCATGAGATAAGCGCTTTCGCTGTGTGCAGCTTCCTCAGATGAAGCTGCACACAGCGAAAGCGCTTATCTCATGAAATAAAGATTCGTTTTGATTTTAATATATCCATTTCGTGATTCTTGGAATATATTTTTGAGAACATTAACTGAAGATTCTTAGATTATTTACTGAACTTTTGAAAGGTTCATTGACCTATCTGCTTCACTCCTACCTTTTACTTCTGTTGATTATTTTATTCTCTAACTTGGTAAGGAGCGTTTACCTGATTTGGTAGTGGTTTATTCATTGCACATATAAAATACTGTTGCGTATGTGACACAAAATGTTAAACAGCACCATCTGCTGGACAGCACCATCATTTAAAGTTTAGCTGACCTAAACTTTAAGACTGGCTTCAATGAAACCATCTCATTCAAACCAGGATACCTAGTAGCTTCAAGAACTAGTTGCCAGTACAGTTCCCTGTATTCTAGGCATATTTCCCAAGGGCCACCCCTAGGATCAATGGGCAATATTTCTATTACATAAAAATAAAAAGAGCTCCTGAACAGTTCAAAGTATGTTTATACAGAGAGTTGTTACTGTTCATCTTTTTTATATCGTACCTGTGTTCATACATTCTTGACTTTAATTTTCTCTCAGTTTTACCTATATAGAATGCTTCACATTTGTCGCACAGGGTTAAATAAATAATACCATTAGTATTGCAACTGGCAAAACCATTTGTCTTAATAAGTCTGTCTCCACTTTCAGATGAACCATCTCTCCAACTTTGACATAAGGGGGGATGAAGGAAGAACATGCAGGGGGGATGAAGGAAGAACATGCAGTAGGTATATAAAAACATACCCCCAAGATTCAATAAAGTCTGTGTAGGCTCCATGTAAAGCCTAGATGGAATGTATCCATGTACATGGCCAGAGTTTCCTCTCGGCAGCATGCCATGCATATTAATTATGGTGTGTGCCTATTGGAGGTCACAGCAACACAGATATTGAATCAATATAAGACTGACAGAGCAGCCACACACCTTTCAGCCTGTCCACCTTGGCCGAAAGGTGTACAAGGCATTTCATTTCATTAAATTGCATTTTAATTTTTTTTTTTTACAATTCTGTGCTTGTTTGCACAGTGCAGTATGTTGCTTAGCTATGCTTCATTTTACGCAGCTATACATCAGATATCCATTAGATATCTAAAGATAGAAACTGGATGCATTCAATTCTAATAAATAGTTTTTTAATTTTTATTTTTTGTTGTTTTTTTTTCTTTTTGTGCTTGTTTGCGTGATTCAGAGTATTGCTTAGCTAGGCATAGCTAGTTGTTATCAAGCAGCAGACATCCACTAGACAGGTAAATATAGAAACTGGATGTATTCAATTGTTGTAGGTCTGCTGTGCTTAGCAATGTGCAAACCTGTGCAGAGAAGCTGCGCTACGCTTGCAGGCACCTTTGGAATATATCTGAAGATATTTGAGGTCCCTTCACCATCCTAGTGCTTAGATAGGTTGAGTCATGATCTACATTGTAGTAGGTCCTGGGCTCGAGTCCTGGCTAGTAATGCTTTTTACATATAGTGCTGTGAAACTGTCTCAGGTGACTAATACATTGGTTGACTTTAAATTAAATAATTTTTATAATTAGAAACAGAAAATCTGTGTGATGTTAAGCAGCACTTAAACATGGTCAACAGTCTTTTCCTGTCTCCACATTAAGCTTCAGTTAGATATGGATTATGTGAGTTTGCATGATGCTAAGTGAAGCTGCCCATTTTTGAAAGTTACAGTATGACTTGCAAGGGTGGGAATGAAGACTATTTAGAGGCCAGTAGGTGGGAATTTCACATAATTCCTTGGAGACTGACATTGACTGTGGATATGGCTGCCGGAGCTGGTGAGGGAGTGCACTTTAGGGCACAAAAGTGGGTTGTGTAGGAGTCCATGTTTTTATTGGGCTCCTTGTACCAAAAACCCTGGCTGTTGCAGGGTGATTGCTAGGGCTCAGTGTATAAGTCTTTGGCCTGAGATAGTTTGGCCCGGGACCTAACCAGTGCAATTGCTATCTCCTGCACTGGTGACCAGTGTCATCACCACTATGATGACCTGAAATATAGGAGGAGGGGAACATTGGACACCTGGGTCCAAGAGGATAGGGATGGACACACCCCACAGATATGTATGTTTTCCTATAATTTATAAATATACAAGCTGAATCTGTGCAAAACTGGTATACATAATGGTTTGCTTCTCTTACCACAGCTGCAGAAGAGAGGGCTCACAATGTACAGTCCCATGCAGAGCATTTGGCCAGGATGAGGCAAGTGCATGGTAAGTAAGAAAATCATCAAAGTAATAAATTAATGCATTACTTAATAATGCAATAAAGTAAATGCAGATTTTGCAGTCTTAATAGTCAGGTATGAAATACCTGGGATATCTTACATCTTTTTTAATGTGTCAGTGCTTATCTAAAATGGTAAAGCAAGTTAAACCAAGTAAGCATGCAGTACTGTGTATAATATCTTCCAGCCATCAGTTAATGTTGTGGTCTACCCAGATTAAGAGTCCCTGTTCTGGTCTGCTCATTCTCTGAAATATTCTGTAGGTTACACTCAATAAATGAGCAGGGTATACGGGTAAGTTAACAGACGTCCTGGACAGCTATCCACGTGTGTAAATGCCAGATGTAAAGTAACATTAATCAATAAAGTTTAATAGGAGATGATGCCTTAATAATTATTTTTTTCAAATAAAGTGTTCAGTATTCTTGTAGTCACTGCTTGTGGGTTCTAATCTGGCACCAGACAAATGATAAATGTGAAGTATTAAATAATGTGCCAACATATGTCATACATAACTGCAGTACAGTACCCAGATTAAGGGACAAGCTTATTTTCTTCTCATATTGTCTGATATACACTGTAGGTTGCAGTTAATAAATTAATAGGGTAAATGTGTAAGGTAATATAACTTCTACACAGCTATGCATGTGTGTAAATCAAGATTTGAAACAACATACATCAATAAAGATGGTGCCTTAATAATTATTTTTTTTTTCAAATAAAATGTACAGTATTCCTCTAGTCACTGCTTGTGGGTTCTAATCCAACACCAACCACAGCTATGCATGTGTTTAAATGCACAATTTGACACAACATGAATCAATAAAAGTTTTAAAGAAGATGGTCTGAAAATTTATTTTTTAAAATAAAACATTCAGCCTCCCTGTAGTAACTGCTTATGGGTTCTAATCCCATGGCAGCCAACTAAGAAATATCCAGCTGTCTAGTGTAATTAGTGTACACAAACATACCTCTCTACTGTCAAGATTTTTGCAGAATGTAATTACTACTGCCCCATATGTCTGGTCTTTTGATTTCCAGATATATGACATTACTTGGAATGTGATTTAATGGCTTATCTATCAGAACACCTTGCTACTAATGTATGAGCACACTATGTAAAAAGGTTCACTGCCAATGTGCTTTTGTACCACCATTTTGTATAACTTGGCCTATAATGTCCCATGTTAACAGATTGACAGCTATGTACATGCAACATCATCTATACAATATAAGCAGTCGGTGTTCTTACAAGTGAAATCTAGCACACCTAAAAGTATGTAGTAGTAATCTGTGTGTTATATTATCTGTGAAGTTACTAATTTTCTTCTTTTCTCTCTCAACCCACCCATTCTCTTCTTTATTAAAATTTGATATTATCATATTATTTGTAATTACCTCTTATGTTGGCTTTATGTATAACTTGGTATTGCTTTGCTGTTAAAAAAACTTTCATTTACACTATTTACTGTTGAATTCCTCATTATATTATTTTCAATTTGCTTCCATTACTCATTATTGTTTTCTCTTATGTTATTAATTACATTTGTTTGTTTATGTTTATTTTTTCTTATGCTTATATTTGATTTACCACAGCGTGACAAGGTAGGGCAGTTCCCGGTGATCCACTTACCGTGGCTCCCCTGGCCAAGGTACCAGGGCCTATAACATCTGCACTGCACCCTGGTGGTGTCTTCTCTGCTGCCCTGGCACTATCTGGTCCAATTGGGTAGCTCTGCCTCACAAGCTGGGGGCGGTCCCCCCTCTGGGAGTGGAAGTGGAGGGGGTGCTTTTGTCACCCATAATGAACTGCCAAGCATGGTGCGTGGGCTGCTGTGTCAAACTGTTGGTGTACTCCATTACTGAATGGAGAGCATGCCATCCATCCTGGTGGGGCAGTCTTGCCCCAGGTACCATTATCAACCACTGCCTCCACAGGCGCACTGAAGATTCAGTACTGACAGTCCCCATGGGTAAGAACTTGAGTCATACTGCTACAGTGTCTGAAGTCCATGGGACTGGGATTCCACAACACCCTCCATATCCAAGGTGTTCACCCCCTCTTCTGTCACACACCAACCCTGTCTGCTGTCTTATCTCTCTTGACTGTCTGCAAAGGCTTCCTCACCTTCCCAAATTACCTCCCCCACACATACCCATGTCTCTTGCCCAACATTCTATTGTCACCTTAAAAAAGGGCACCTGTCCCTCCCAAAAAAATATTGTTCCATAGATAGCTCTCCATTTTGCACACATGTCTACTGGACACACTTAATGTGGTCCAATTGGCTTGACAACACACTTATGTTGTCATCACCACTCTCCCTGGGTGTGACAGCTCAAATTCAGCTAACAAAATGTTAGTTGTTGATGTAGAAGAAATGGATAGCTATTTTTTCCTACACCCTTCCTGCACATACCTACCTGCCTTTCACAATGTCCCCCCCTGCTTGCACCCCATTTCACCACTCCCCTATCTCCCCATTTATTTTCTTTAAAGAATTTTTGCATAATGTTGTGCGATGAGCAGCATTGATAAGCTAAGCTAAATGGCAATATATTGATATATGTATTTGAAAAAAATGTAATCACATTCAAAAATTATACCTGTGCTTTATTTCAAAGCCAGGACCATTGCACCTGAAGAACAGTGCATCAACCCTCCAAGCCACACAGCCAATTGATTAACACAGGTGTTTTAAGCAAAACATACTACTTGTCATTTTCCCATCATTAAGCGTGTTTAAGCCATGCTGCACATCATGCCACATTTCACAAATCAGCTATAAGATTAATGGAAAAATAGGAGTATAATTGGTACTCTTGTAGAGAAAAACATCACTATAAAGCCATACACATAATAATAGATGTAAGTGAGGTATGTAACAGCAGGTAACTGTGCAATTAAATCTACAACATACAATAATATGCATGCAATGACAGTCACTCAGTATCTCAATCTGTTAAATGCTTTGAAACATTAATTTTTGGTCCATATGATCCTGGGTTCAAATACAGCTGTGTCTAGCATTTAAAATACATGTATGTGTACAAAACCAGTATAAAGTCTGACAGGTATGACTGCTTCATCACCTGTTTAACCACCCAAAGCAGTACAGTGTGAATGCCTGCTTCTAAATGATGGCAGTCAAAAGCCTACAGATGGACCACATTTAAACTATTCCTATTACAGCACTAGAAAGTGCATGGAATGTCAGGTCATGCATTAGTATGAATTCCCAGAGGATTTCAAATATGTAATTCAAATGAGGCTGAGTCATATTAGACTGCAGCCCACAATGATTTGCTAGTGTTAGTACAGACAACCACAGCTACACAAGTAGCATACATATATGAAGGTTGTAGTAGAATCAAGGGTTGCAAGCACACACGTTCCAGATGACTACCATGACATAACACATGACTTGGCAGTTATCTGACTGGTTGTCATAATGGTTAATATACCCCCAACCTTGTTGTAGGATACACCAAGCATGTTTTCTTTTTCTCTGTTAATGATACCTTTGGATAACATACTTACCTTAAACACATACCTTACTTTTCAGTGGGATGATTTCCATCAAGCTGGCTCTGGCTCTGGCTGCACACCAAGGCTGCCATAGGTCACACAGTTGCTCTTAAGTGTTGCCGTTCTGCACATTCTGCAGACTCTCTAGGTATACCTATTGCCTACAGCAGCAGCAGCAGCTTCAGCCTGTAGCACACACATCTGTATGTAACAATTAGCTGCTACAAACATTCTTTTTGTGTTGACATAATCTCTACCCCAGTAATTTCCAGCCTAAAATGTGAGAAAAGGGATGGAATCTACATTGAGGCCTAATATATTGTTGAGTAGTTGTATGGGATTGGCTGATTATACTACAAATCAGCTGTGTATGCTGCATGTAGTATTCCTGAACCACAGACAGGTTCAGAGGCGATCACCTGCTAATGAGATCCATATTAAAAAAAGCAAATACCTAGCTAGGGGAACCATTGTGTATGAGAGTTAGTTTGTATGGTTAACTTGTTCAGACAGTACTCATATAGCTCTAGCTTTCTACAGAGGAGTTCTGTAATCCATCAGGCATGTAAGCATTTTGTTTCCAACATGATGCATATGTTTGAATATACTTAGGGGGAATGGGGATTACATCAGTAAGCCTTTCTTAGAACAGTACTGATGACATGCCAGTTATCTTCAGCTGTATTACACCTACAGAGGATGTAAAGTACAGCAAGGGTATAATACTCTGCGTTAACTTGTTACACAAGTCTCCGGGATACTTCCTTTGTTAGCAGATGTATTAATACCCTACTATTTGGTTGGCACTGTTGTTTATAAGTATGTTATGGTTGGGGGTTTCCCTACTGTGGGGCATACTACATTGGACTCCTGTGTTTGTTGTGTGATCATACGTAAGTATCTGTCATGTCACAAATAGGAGAGGGTTGCTTTTGCTATTATCTTAATTGCTTCTACAACTTTTGTATGTTTAGCACACTGTTGAATATGAGATGTGCAATCAAGCGGGAAATACTAATAAGCTTCCTTTATTGCTGAATCTCTATATACTGTGCTCTCACATATGTAATCCTGACATGAGTTCTCATTTATTTATATTTCAGGAGATATCATGCATGCCAGATGCCATGCACCTTTCACTGAGGCAGAAAATGACCTCATTATTGAGGCCTTGAGACACTACCAAGTCCTGCTGCCCAGTGGGAGGACAAATAGGCAAGAATGTGCATCTTTATGGGATGAACTATTGCACAACATTAATGCTGTGGGTGTCCAAAATCACACATATGAGCAGGTGCAACACCATGCCACTGAAATGATTAACTCAATATGCAGATGTGCAGCGGATGTGGCCAGAGATCATCAGGTCACTGGTGGTGGGTTGCAGCAGAAGTACTTTTGTCAGCCACTGAAGAATTCTTGGTGAATCTTGCAAAACAGGACAGCTCCCAGCATTCATCACCCAATATGTTGTGGACTTAAGTGCAACCATTTCCACTCAAGAAAAGCATCTAGGTGTGCTAAGTTAGATCAGCATTAGAATACTGTAGCATTCAGCATGTCAGGGTGCACATAGTGTTACATGGATGTCAGTTGTTTTATGGGGGAGGAGGTTAGTTACAGTTTTAAACTCATGCACAGACTGTGACCCACATACCTGTCAACATAGCAGCTTCTGTAAATGCGAGATATTTGGATGTATTACCCCCGTTATACTGCAACATGCAATGCTGTTTACATTACCGCTCCCTCAAACTTTTACAGGACCATCAGGAATAGGAACAAGCCATGCCCCTGCTGCTTGTAAGCACAAAACTGCTTTGTCAGAGATATATATTTAGTTTGATGTATTCGTTAAAGTGTCATCCCAGGTCTGCTGGCTGGATTGATTTACTGTCTGCATGATAACCAACTGTACAGATATTTTCTGACTGTACACAGTTTGGACTCATACCTATGCCTTGTATGTGTGACCACAGTGATTGACCTGACAGTATTGTTAGGACAACACAGATTGCCATAGCTGTCAACTGTGCAGAATTTTGTAGAATGTCAACAGTGTACATCATTTATGTTTTCCTTATGAGATTCTTGTTTAAAGAACTTTTATTTCTAAATAATTACAGATTTGAGTTAGAAAATAATGTCCTCATGTCCTACTATATGAGGTTGTGGGTTATACAACTGTGTAATAGCAACACCAGTGTATACAACTTAACATATATTACAATATAGCACTGCAGAGCATAGTAGTGTAGGTATTAATGTAATGCTTTTCCTCTTTTTAAAATAGGTGAGGGAGGTCGGTTTTTGTCCCCTTCACAACCTGATGTCCGTGTCTCTTCAAACTCTAATGATGATGGTGGCCAAAGTGAGGCACAGCTGGGGGTTGCAGGGACTAAATCTGACACAGAGATTGACATCCCTTGTCCACTCTGATTATCACCATACACAGCCAGTATGCCTACACATACCTGGTCCCCTATGGCCACAGATATTGGACATTTGGAGGATGGGGACATTGAACAGGGAAGTGTGGCTATTGGTTGTAGTGACTGTCGACACTAGCCATAGCCAAACAGTTGGTGAGGTTCCACACAGGATGATTAATAGGGGTGTTCGTAGGAGGCCTGCTGTCCTTCCACTACCTGTTACAGGTGTCTCATCTTGTGTCACTTGGCATATGTTTATGGCCATTGTGGAGGTACAGGCATGTTCAGAAAGGAACTCCAGATGAATTCTCAGGGTTATGGATGCAGCACAATCTGACATCCGGGACTGCCTCCACCATGTTGCTGACACCCTGGAATGGTTGACTGATGTAGTGGAAAACTAGTGGTCTGAGACAGATCGCACATGATCTGCCTTGGAGCACACATTGCCTGTGATGGAATGCCTGGTTAGAGTTGACTGTTGGCCTTTGTGGACATAGGTCAGCAACTACATCTGCTGAGAGTTAACATGGCCCTGCACAATTGTGCTCCTGTAGGGGCAGTAGCTCCAGCACTCCAGAGGGGAGTGTGCTGTCTACACCCAGATGTGGAAGGCCAGGGGCTCATGGTCATGGGTGTTCCCATGGAGGACACTTTCCCAGCAGACAGCAGTCATTCTCAGGTAGTAGCACAGCATCTGACCTTCGGTGTGGAGATGCCAGTGCAACTCCCTGCAGAGTCAGTTCACATGTTTGGGGGCAGAGATGATGAACTGTCAGCTTAACCATGCACTGCTCACAGCTGTCCAACATACAAACACTTAAGGCTAACACTGAGTTTGTCTGTGTTCACGTAGAAACTTACACAGCACTGTCACATTCAGTACAGAGACACACACCACATTTTCATGGTCCATCTTGCCTGCTTCCCTTCCGGACTCACACACAAGCTTGCCAACCTATTGGGGCAGGCTAGGCCTCCTGCACCCCCACACAACACCCAGTGCAAGTGATGATACCTGTGCCACATCCCTATCATCTTTCTCATGGATGCAGGGAAATAAAGCTATGTTTCTGATGCATGGGGTGACTACCTACATTAATATGAATTTCTTTCATCCAGTGTTGCTTTTGACATGCCACTTGTACTTGTCTATTTCAGAATTTGTACTTTGCCATTTATAATGCCTATACCATAATAATGTGTGCACATTACAATGGATGCTGTTATAATGGCTGTGTAGTCACGCAATGACAGGTGTCAAATGGAAATGTTTACATTTCACTTTCAGAATTGTGTAGGGAACACCTATGGGTACACATCTACAATCAACTCATCAATGTCAAATCACAGAACTGAATGTCAGCAGAGAAGACAAATGTCATCAGAAAGGTAACACAGTATAGGTTTTGGGGTTCATAAGTTGATATGTGTTTAATTGGCTAACAAACACAAGGGCTTCTTTAAACCTAGCCATGCATCCCTAAACACTGTCAAGGTCTGATACCAATGATAAGTGTAAGCTGGGGTTTGGGAGTTGAACCATCTAATAGCTGGAGTGTGGGAGTTGAGCCATCCACAATTTCCCTGTGTCCGTCAGAGACATTGGTCCACAAGCAGGTATAATTGTCCTGTTTCCCATCCATTGTGTAACTTGCACTTGATTTGTGTTAGGGTGAAACTCTGCTTACATGGATGGGGAGCCTGTTCCATATAGGGTGTAGTCTTTGGGTTACATACCTGTCTCTGCAGCATGTCCTATATATACTACATACAAGATGTAAGTCTGTAGAACAGGTAATTCTAGGGCTACTTGCTTCATGGATATGCAAGAGGTCTACAGTGGGGTCTGACACTGCCCTGTATGGCAGGCATGCACCTCCACTACAAAGCATGTGGGAAACAGAATACACGGATAGGGTCTTGACGTGTTTTGCATAGGACATGTTATGTACACCATGTAGTGCTGTACTACACAACCTCTGTGGATGTTACAGTTGTTGGATATGCCTGGTTACTTACACACCAAAGATGGCATTGCACCAATGATAGGTCTGATGAATGCCACCTTTACAGTGGAACAATGGCTTCCTTGGATTTACTTGTCATACCTTTGTTTATAGGTTGTGCAACATAGAATTATGTCCACAGTATTACAGACATGTGACAGTCAAAGGCTAGATCACTATCTGGGTTCATAAGTCACTAACTACCTGGTCAGCTGTTTAAGGTATGCCGGCACTACGATAATTACCAGGGGTGGATGACTTTCCAAAGGACAGTATTGTACATTTCTTGGTATTTAGTGTTAGCCCATGGCTCTGACAACAACTGTATGTCTGTGTCAGCCTCCCTGGAGAGCATTTGAGTCAGTGTGGGATTCAGTGAAGCTCCTTATTTGCATGAAGTCTGCAATGACTAGAATGTTGGATTGTGTGTTGGCTTGACTTATAGGCTTATAGGTTGGTCCTCCATGAGATGTTGCTCTATGTGTTGATATGTGTGTTGTTTTCACAGAGTACATATGGGGCTGGTGAGGGCATTTGTTATCTGGACTTTCTCTACGAGGTGTTTGTGAATTACATAGATTACATGTCAGTGCCTCTGCTCCTGTCTGCTTTGGATTTTGTGTGATGGCCACTGACTACCTTATTGACATTAGAAGTACTTTTAGGTGAGAGCTTTGCATCCATTGACATTGTGTGTATACATCTGTCACATACCATAGCAGTTTGTTTGATTATGAAGTGTTTTTTGGTAAACATGGGGTATTTTAGGATGCCCATATCAACCTGGGTGCTAACGGTCAGAGTGTGAATCCTCATATCCATGGCAAAAGATCCTTTATTATTGATTAAACAATTGTATTGAGAATATCACTCAATGCCACAAGTATCTGTTCCACAACTATGGGGACAAAGATTGACATTGCATGCTGGTTGTCCTGTGTGCAACTCGGTATTGAAGTTAATGCTAATCATGGTATCCAAGAAAAATGTCACCTGAGGTGTCTGAATCTATATAGACTACCACCAAACACTGGAAGGGAAACTGATACTTACACCCTGTAAAAGTAAGGATGGAATATTTAGGCAGTCATTCTAAAGCTACATACTAATCCAGCAATACACACTAAAAACAAACAATTATCTTGTGAAGAATGCTGAAAAGGGTTGATTCACCTGCACTGCTGCTGCCTGGATACTACTACTGCTGGTCTCAACATGGCCTCATTCTGGTGTGATACAAAGCTCCTATTGTTTGTCTCTCACCAGAAGCAAAATGTTTGTTGACCCACACACTTGTCCCAAATGATGCAAGGCTCTGTAGACTTGTTGCAGTCTTTTCCAGGTAGATGCCTTGAGTAGCAACCAGACCAATCATTTGATGTTTGCATGTATTATGCCTTGGGTTCCAAGGGTCATAGGATTTGACTAGGGTATTGACCTGATGGTGATTAGAGCACAGTCACTGTATCACAATATAAGGTTATGTCTCAAGTGACATAGATGTCAAAGTTTACGCTATCAAGCTCCACAACAGCAGTGATCCATGTTTGGCAACAATTTCACAGCAAATCATGCAGTCTGTCCTTCAACTGTGTAATGGTGGTGATTTGCATGACATGGATGTGAGGTCTACTGTAGAGGGTTGGCTACCCTTGGACAATGTTTCAGTACCTCCCACATGTCCTAGGTATGTCATACTGTACAT
Source organism: Protopterus annectens (assembly GCF_019279795.1). Taxonomy (NCBI): domain Eukaryota; kingdom Metazoa; phylum Chordata; order Ceratodontiformes; family Protopteridae; genus Protopterus; species Protopterus annectens. The sequence continues at coordinate 1,670,424,928 of NC_056739.1, forward strand.
TTATGTTCCTGAAACACTAAACTGTGTTTCTCACAACATCCATTTGCAGTCTGGTTGTTTGACAGACATTGTAGACTTGCAAGGCTAATGGAATGACTGCAAAGTTGGACAAGTTTAATGCACATCTTCACTGCAAAGAGTGCCTACAGAAAGTGTGTTTGAGGCTGTGAACCCCAAGGCTGTAGCAGCATGACCCTTACTTTGCTGGAGTTGCACATTGCTACATTTGTAAGTATACTATTGTGACCCTGCCTAATAACAGGATTATGGGTCATGCAAGTGCCAGAAGCCTGGCAAAGGAACGTACTCAGTCTAACATATTATCCCACACTGTCAGGTAATGTTTTACCTTAGAATGACACCGTAAAGGTAATAACTTGTTACATGTAAGCTACTGTCAGCCCAGTGAGCCCACTGCCTAACCATGGCCTGTTGTGACATTTACACAAGCAATAATCTATTCCCAATAGTGTCCTTTTTAGCTGGTGTCTCAGGGACAAAATTTCCAAAGTAACAACCCCATGTACAAACAACCTCAAGGTTATGCTGCTAAATGCTAGGAGTGTCAACAGGAAACTGCACTCTGGAAGCTGTCCTCACCTTGGAACATGCAGACCTTTGTGCAGTCACAGACATCTGGTTCACGGCTGTGGAGAGCACCACAGCCAAACCAGGCTACATCTCCTTACACATGTGCAGACCTCAAATTGAAGGAATGTAAACTATTGGTGGCAGTGTATAAATATTTATTAAGGATATATACACAACCACATTGGTTACACAGTATGTTTCCTTGGATACACTTCAGGTGCTATTGACTGTTTGTGAGGCACCTATTCAAGTCATTGCCAACTACAGGAGCCCCTCCATGAATCAGGACACCCACTCTGCTTATTTGGATCTACATGATTCTATCAAGATACATTCTGACACCAGGGTTTGGGGTGCCTTTTATTACCCACTGACTGGGCTAAAACTCACTTGCCCAAAGGTTACTCATCTTCATTATTTCAATGGCCATGGCCTGGACCAGCTGGTTGACAACCCCACAAGGGAAACTAACATTATAGATTGGGTGGTTACCAATATGGCTGACCACTGTAGCACCCACACTGTGAGGTCCTTCCTGGTGAGATGTGACTACAAATTGGTCTCATTCATAGTAGGTATCACACCTGACACCCCCTCTTGCAGCAAATACACTAAAGACATTCACCAATCCAGATTATACCCTCCTATGGGATGATATAAATAGCTTCACTGGACCTCCTCCCTCAGTTGTAACTAGAACTATGCTGAGCTATACATCAACACTTTATACAAACACCTGTATGACTGCATTGGCTCAGCTGTACCAGACATGAGCACAACAAGCTCCTCATGGTGAAGCAAACCTACCTGGTGGACAACTGCCAGTAGCAGGCTTTACAATAATAGGAAGACATTTCTGTCTAAGGGTAGGAGGGAAGGAGCCCCCTAAACTGGAAAAATTCCCTCCTCTGCTTAAACTAGCAAATAAATGTTGTTGTGAAGTCCTCCAAAACAAAGTATGGGTCCAAATTAGCCTCCTCAGCAAAGGACAACCACAAGGCATTCTATAGTTACATCTGTAACTCAAAATAAAAGGCCCACATTTGTGCCAAACTTGTAGTTAATGATACCACATATACAGAGCCTGTTAACATAGCTAACCTGTTGGCCAGCAGGTTCTGTGAAACCATCACTCCACTGTCCTCACCACACGTACCCCATGAAATCCCTAGCACCTGTCCCCTACCTTGTATCTCTAAAAAGGAGATCAAAAATGTCCTCTCTAAGGACAAAAACACAACGTCTATGGGACCTGATAACATCCCAGGCTGAGTCCTACATGGGCTCCAACATGGAGTACTAACACCAATGGAAACTCTTTGCAATCATAGTGTAACTACTGGCTTTGTCCCATCTGATTGGAAAACAGACACCATTATCCCCTTGCACAGAGGTGGTGCATCCACTGACCCCAGCAACTAGATACCTATTATCCTGACTAGCCATATCTGCAAGGTCATGGGGCAAATCATCACAGACCTTATCAACAAAGATATAGGCAATCTCCACAAAGTTGACCCTACACAGTTTGGACTTGTCAAAGGGAGATCATGCCTGTTAAATCTGGTGGATGTCTTTGAGACAGTCATCAAGGACCTGAATGAGGGGAAATCTATGCATAAAGCCTACCTGAACTTAGCCAAAGCATTTGACACTGTCTCCCACTCAGTCATCATTGATAAATGCACCCAACTAGGCATTGACCCTTATATGATTAGAGGGGTCATTCACTGCCTCAGTGATAGACGTCATATAATCAAAACAGGATATTCTACCTCCCATAGCAGAAATGTAACCAGTGGTGTTCCAGAGGGTTTAGTCATGGGTCCTCTGCTGTTTGGAATCCATTTCCCCAAAGTACAAGCACAAGGTATATGTCTCTGGCTGACAAGGTTTGTTGATGCCTGCAATCTAGGAGCAGTTATAGAATCTCCAAAGTATGTCATCATCCTACATGAGGGTCGTACTTGAACAAATGATTGTTGCCAAGTCATGGCCTTAAAAGCAATGTAAATATATGTATTTATCATTGCTTTCAGTAACAGCAATGTTCCTGCTAAGTACCACATCAGCAGCAAAACCTGACATGCATATTCAGGGGTGGGAGACCTGGGCACATAGGTTGACAGCTAGCTTACCTTAGATCACCAGGTCTCCAGAGTGGTAAGAATGGCATTCTATCATGCTCATGTAATAAGTGAGGGCATTGTCTCCAGAAAAAGTAGATTTTATAACCTCCATGTACTCTTTCCTCAGCAAACCAATAGTTGAGTTCAACAGCCCTTTCGGTATTTACCTTTCCAAGCACATGCAGCAATTGGAGAGAACACATAGGTTCCTCTCAAGGGAAATTCAGGTCTTCACCACTTGTCCAGGGAGATCATCTAAGATCACTCACATTAGTGTGTGGCATACAAACTACTCAGAGGTGATCTCTGCCTTGTATATGAGGCAATCTCTGACCCTGGTGTATTGGAAATGGTGCATATCTGTAAGTCAAATGGTACACTATATGGACCTTAACCTGGTATGACATTAATACAACTTGCTGGAGAGAGACAATTGTCTACCAGAGTTTAACACACATTTGAAACAGACTCCCACATCATGTCAAACAGAACACCTCACTGGCCTTATTTAGATGCAATATGTACAATTGGATAGGTGACTATAATTTCACCACAGTGGTTCCACCTGTGTCCCTCTTGGACAGGGGCAATAGATGCTGATCATATAAATAAGGGTAACAACTTGGCTAGGATTTTAAGGGCATTAGCACTATTAGCTAGTAAATTCCAATGAGCCAATGATCCCATAGGCTGATGTAAAAATGCTGTGATTAACATCCACACACACAAACTTGTCTGCAGTGAGAATAGTACCACAACCTAATTTATGTCTACAGAACACTGCACAGCACACACACACACACACACACACACACACACACACACACACACACACACACACACACACACACACACGCACACGCACACACACACACACACACCCCAAGTTGGCTGGAGTGAGATTAGACTCCTACCTATATAATCTTACACACTACAGATCATAGTACTTAATGCACATGCCATGGCTTACGTCTGACATTGGCATGGCTTTAGGTAGTCTTATACGAGATGACATCAGCAGGCCTAGTGGAAGACAAGAGTTTGGAGGCCTGCATCATCTGTTACACCAAAAATAGTGTAAAAGCCTGTCTTTTTGTAAGTCAGTGTGGGATTCACATTTGTTTTTAGGAAGTTGCACATACACACCTAAACACAGCAAGTGGGCTGGAGTGAGAATAGAACCCCTATCTATCTAAGCTTACACACTACATATCATAGTACTTGATGCACACATCACAGCTTACATCTAACATTAACATGACTTTAGGTACTCTTTTGGTAGATGGCATCAGCAAGCCTTGTGGAGGATGAGAGTTTGGAGGCGTCCATTAACTGCAAGGTCCAAAACTGCAAAACAATGCCAGATCTGAAGTCAGAGTGGTATGCACACTTCCTCTTTGGGGAGATACACACACACACACACACACACACACACACACACACACACACACACACACACACACACACACACACACACACACACACACACACACACACACACACACGGACGCACACACGCACGCGCACACACAGCAAGTGGGCTAGAGTGAAATTAAAACCCCTACCTATCTAGTGTTATACATTACTTGACACATGCGCCATGGCTCAAGTCTGCTTTGGAAATGACTACAGGTGAAGTAATCCTACAGAACATAAACAAACCCTGCGTTGAAAAGTTTGGGAGGCCTGTAGTGTCATATTGCTTCCTATTGTCATCTGCAGCTAGTAACCTAACAGTCAGAAAACTGTTTTGTACCCACGTTATGTGACAACAGCACCCTTATTAGGCATATGTGCCTGTTTGCACTTTGATGGACAAGACTGTGGCAAAGCTAAATTAGCACTGTCAATGAGTGCGTACACAACATAATACATTACACAACTTGTTCAGTTGTTGATGGATGTGTGGTGAAATCCAGCAGACACAGGGGGCTGTAGTGAATGTGGGTGTTATGAATGCCACAGATACAAACATATGGCTTGACAATATATGTATGTATTCATGTGTGTCAGTTGTAAGAAATACAGAATAATGCATTTTATTAAGACAATGCTAGAAAAGTTGACTTGTGTATTCATACTGCATAGTTTAGCAAGCATATGGAGACCATTTCTATATCTTGGTATTCCTGCAAAGGTAACAATGTAAAGAACTGCATTCCTGACACACTAATGCAGACACAAATGCAATTTAATTATTATTGATTAAATATATGTAGAGCTGTCTAGAAGGGATATTAAAATTTGGGATGAAAAAAAATGAAGGCATGTCTAGTCAGTGCTTCCTTCATATTTCTTTAGGCATATTTCTTTGAAGTTAGAAAAATGTAGATTTTAAAACTTTCTAGCAAAAATGAATATGTTGCTCATTTACAGACTGTCACTGCAATTCACAAATAAAATGCTGGGTCTGTATGTGACTGAACATTCAAACTCTTGTGAATCGTAGTACACTGAGGGCTGCATGCTATACTCATGGCGCAGCTTCCATTGTTTGTCAATACAGTAGCACTTCTCTTGGTCATGTAGTATACAGGAGTAATGAATGTAGTACATCGGAAGTAGTAAGCATGTAGGCTATCGGAAGAAATAAACATGTACACTGTATTAGATGTAGTATTTCAGAAGGAATAAAGTATATCAGAAGTAATAAACTTCTGTCATTAATGCTGTGGATGTGCTTCAGGGTTCAGATCTGAGCCCACTGCTGTTTATACTGCTGATGTACTACATTAGCAAACAGGTTGGAGGGGACAGATTAACAAAGTTTCTCTATGCAGATGATGTGGCATTACAGGCAGACTCTGAGCAAGAACCTCAGTAAAGGATAAAAAATGAAATACAAAACTGAAGGGACATGCGATGAAACTGAGTACATATAACACAGTTGTAATGGCAGCAGATGGGAGAAATCAGAAGAAGCTGAAGAATTGCAATAAAAGGGAAATTGTTGAACTGGTTAACAGCTCCATGTTTATGGGGGGGTTGAGAGAAGGGAAGTCTGAATGAAAAGGTCAAAGCTAAAATCAGAGGAGTGACTGCCAATTAGCATAGAGTATCAGGTGTAGTGTGTGACAGATGAATGCCAAAGAAGCTGAAAAGTAAGGTGTACAAAACAGTGGCATGACCAGTACTACTGTATTGTACAGAAAGCTGGTCAGTGAAACCAGTTGAGGAAGCTAGAGCTGCTGGAGATGAAATGTCTAAGATATGTGGTAAGATGCAGACTGTGGGACAGATGAAGAAATGCGGACATGTAAGCAAAAGTCCAAGTAACTCCAATTGCAGAGAAAGTCAAGGAGAACAGATTACACTTTTCAGGCACATCTGTATACTGCTGAAGAAGACTTGGGAGAGACATGAGGAAGATAAGAGGAAATGAGAGCATCCGGCAAAGAGATGGAAGGATTGTATAAGAGAAGACCTGCAATACTCAAGCGTGACTGTCAAAGAAGGTTAAAGAGTGGCACTGAATTGAGAGAGAGAGAGAGAGAGAGAGATGGCAGCTGACATGACACCCCATTCCCATGTAGAATTAAATGGGATTGATGACGATGATGATGACAGGAGGGAAAGAGTGGCTTCATCCACTCCAGAAGGGAGCTTCAGGTTTCTATCCATGATAAAGTTACAGCCCTAATTAAGGGGATGTGCCAACAATCACAAGACAGATTCCCTATAAAATTACATCACCTGTGCAGAAACCAGAGTTTGCTGATATGTACTGTAGTATGTGGGATGTCACTAGCACTGCCCAGTTAGGGCATTCCAGAAAATTGTCATGCATAAAGGACCAGCATATGTGGCATTCCTGCTCAACCACAATTGGTGTGATCCTGGTCCCAGGGGAAAGAACCTGGGACACTTTAGGAACAATAGTGCGGACAGGCAGCTGATGGCCAGCTGGGGGGCCTGTCAATGGGTGGGGTCTAAAAGCCTGCATTCAGCAGTATAATTACTGTGCATCAAAGGAGAAGCTACTAATCAGGATATATGGATAATAGGCATACCACATGAAAAATGCATGTAACACAAGGCCCTGAAAGTACAATGAAGTACTATTCATGGCTACAGATAGTGAAGCACAGCATGGATACACAACTTGCATAAAGCTTGCACATGACCATAAAGTAGTCATGAAGGCAATAAACTGTGTATAATGCAGTGCCCTGGCATAACCTATCACCAGATTACACACAGTGTTGTCACCCAATACAGCTACAGATAAAAGTACATGTTCATGCATATACAAAGCTATAAATGTATGTCTGCACACTGCCATAGTCAAAGGTCAGCAGTTGCATACATTTGACACAAGAAAGGCATGAGTTACCTTCCCCAGTCTACAGTCCACTACTGCTGGATTAATGTCATCAATGACTGAATATGAGTGCATGTATTAACCTGGATTAAGTTCTGAGTCACAGAAACATATGTAACATGAAACTCATGGTTAAATCTGGCATTCCACACCTATAGCTTTAATGTGGTACAGTATATAACTGCAGATCCAGGAGTTCTGTAATAATACATTGACATGGGTGATGCGTATATATATATATATATATATATATATATATATATATACATATATATATATATATATATATATATATATATATATATATATATATGTGTGTGTGTGTGTGTGTGTGTGTGTGTGTGTGTGTTTAGGTCTGATTTTTAGTACATCTGTGTAGATGACATAGCTGCCCACACATGTCCTAAGCACTATGGCTGCTCATACAACAGAGACAGACATATGAAGGGTTCACAGCAAAAGCAGTCTGGGTGCCATGCTGTTCAAAGAAACTACAACTATAGCAAATGATATATAGAAAACAGAAGATGTTAAGAAACTGTTATGTGTTGTACCTACTACTGCTACAAAAAAAAACAGTGTTATAAAAAACACAGGGTTTTGGATAAAGTGTACTGATATATTAGCCTGCATTCCTATTCTGGGCATAGGGCTATTGGTTTCCTGTTTATGTGTGGTGTGTATGTGTGTGTGTGTGTGTGTGTGTATGTGTGTGTGTGTGTGTGTGTGTGTGTGTGTGTGTGTGTGTGTGTGTGTGTGTGTGTGTGTGTGTGTGTGTGTTGTATAACCTGCATTGCTTCTTATTTCCACAAAATGCTCATGATACCATGCACTTTTGTGGAATCCAGATTATCATATTGTATAAACATGTCATATTTGCTCAGCTTTCCCTCACTCGACTAAAGTAATACAGTTTGTGCAGGTTGTAGTTCTGTACTTACTGCCTTGAAAGTCCACATGTGGTGCTAGTGGTCCATGTGTGGCAAGGCTCCCTGTCCTTTTGAAATGTATAACATTCTGACCATCTTCAGTGCTCCAAGCATTTCTCACAGTCTGAATACTGTCTCAGATCTGCATGACACACTAGGTCATAGTATTAAGAAGAAATAATTGTATTATTCAGATGATCTTAGAAAATATGTACAGTGCATGCAAATATGTCATGTGTTCTTGCTTATACATTCAGCCTTGTCCTTAGAGCTATCCAAATCTCATAATTAATAACAAAGTACTTTCTAGACCTTGTTTGTTCTTTGCTTTTAATATGCTATTTCTCCCGAATGAGAGTTCACTACCATTCTTGAAAACCATAATACTAACTCAGTAATTTAGTTCATATTACTTGTTTCTTGGTTGCACTTTGGTATGGATTAATTGTTTTACTATGATTCATATGCCTCTTAAATGGGTCAGTGTCTAGCAAACATGCAAACATAAAAAAGACAACAGACAGACAGCGGGCATGTTAATATAATTTAAGCAAAAGTAGATTTTACTGGGATGTGGTCAAAACACAACTTGTGGATTATTCATAAAATAAGAATCTCTTTGTCCTGCGAATTAAATCTGACATTTTGCACAGATGTAATTTGTTTTACATGTGAATTTACTGCATCATTGAATATATTACATAATCTGCTTTGCTGAGTGACATTTCACGCAAATAAATATTTTCACTTTTGAACTTACAAAGGCACTTTTTTCATACTAAACACCTTGTGGTCACAGAACACTGTTAAATATGTATAATATGTATTCTGATTGGCCATTACATAGCAGCTTGAGACACTCAGTTGGGATTTGAGGTTTCTAATATTTTTGCATTTTGATATGTCAGTACAGCAGAAAATGGAGGGTAGGTACAACACAACGGATTATTTCTATTCAGTGGATACATCTTAGCGGAGTCCAAGTTGATTTCTGCCTTTTTCATTTAAAAAACAAATGCAAAAATCATTATCACTTGCAAACCCTAGATGTGTACGTTTAATTGTAGGCAGTATACCTATGAAGTAAGCCTTAGATTACCGTAGGACAACTACAGTAACAGTAATGAAGTTGAAGTTATGTTCTAAGAAAATACAGTATGTCTAAGTATTTTACTGGTTACTCTAAGGGCAACTGATGCAACTGAGTAAATGAATATGCATCCTCCCAAAAGATAAAATGTATTGTGTCTATGATCAACCATAAAATGACATTTGCATTGAAGAGCTAAATATCGATCCCTATCCATCAAATATTCATTCAGTGAATGTTCAGTTTTTCAACAGGGAAAGTAACTAGATGGCTAACACTTCCCAGTCTAACACACCGCAGTATTTCAAACTTACCCAGGTGGGGAGCTTCACCCCTGACACCTCACCCCAACAATATATACCAACTCCAAGACTGCACTACAGTGGAGAAAAATGCAGACTGGGAAGTGTTGGCCAACTAGTTACTTTCCAGTTCTCTGAAATGAATGTTCGATGGATAGGGTGCAACATTTAGTCATTCGTTGCAAATGTCATCCGATGGCTAAACATAGACCCAGATGTATCAAAGCTTCCCTGCAGTCCTCCTTTGGACAACTGATTCAAGTAAATCTAATATCTGACATCCGTTTAGAAAAAGATCTGCACTTCAGACATTGTGAGTTAAAAAGGCATGTGCAGTAAGGCTATGGGTCCTAATGATCTCTTGTTGTATGGAACAGCTTGGAATGACATGCTGCAAGACAAAACTAATCAGCTATGAATGAAAGACATTTTGTGAGAAAATTCCTTTCCCTAGTGTGTATATCAGCCTCTTTTAACTTAGTTCTCAAGAAGGTTCATAGAAAGCCTGCAGTATCCCATGAAAGCTGAAGACAGATACAAGCATATGTTGAGCTTTAGTTGCTCTCGTGACATCAAAGGCAATCAGTACCTGAACAAGGGCCTCACGTATGAACATTTAAAGTATGGTCTGATTTCTTCAAGCTTACTGGCTCTAAAGAATTGTTCATTACTTATAGAGATTACTTCTCATCATAAAATACAATATTACCTGAAGATGATTGGCAAAAAAGAGAACAAACACTGTATGCTACAGTTACAGCTATTTATACAGCAGTCTGCAGAGTATAAAACTGTGACAATCATGACTGTACAATGCAAACACACAGATTATAGTTAAGCAAAGATTAGTTACCTTTTCTACATCTTTAGCTATATGTTCACTCTAAGTAATGCAGATGAACATCCACTATTGTTGTGGTAGATGGTTTCAAGGTAATGGCGGAACGTCATGACTAAAATGGTGGAATAGGTTTATGTAAATACCAGACACTAGACATATATTTAGAATGGTCAGAACTGCATGCTTTAAACAAGTTGTCAACGATGCCCAATGTATCAAAATGCATACAGAGTCCTTAAGACAGTTAAGCTCTGGTCAAACTTTATAATATGATGTCATTAAGTGGGAAAGAAGAAAAGAAACATCTGATAGGCTCATATTGCCTAATTTCAGGAAACATTCCCAGCAACCTTCTTGCTACAGTAATCAATGAAAAAAAGTGGTACCAACACTGAGGTAAATAAAGATTAATGAAGTTAACCAAAGGAAACAGATTTCAGAAGACATTGGTACAAAGTGCTGAGGTAAAATGAATCAGTATGGAATGAAGGTATCAGAAGAGTTAAATACAATTACTACTGTGTAAGTAACTGTTGACATTATGTTCATTTTCCTATTTCAAAGTTTTTTTCTTCCTACTATTAAGGTTCTAATGGCAGTTTTAGATGTGAAACATGGCACACCTCCATCCCTCTGTTAGCTGCTAAGAATATGTGCGCAACAGTGAGTCTCTCTTCAAATGATTAAAGATAGCATGATCAGTGATCTCAACCTTCCATCTACACAGTGCGGAAGACCACTTCTCATAATGTTGAACAAATGGGCAACATGTTGAACAGTAACTAACAACTTACCAACAAATTCAGCTAGCAAGATCACAGCATGGTTAATGTGTCAAGTTATACTTATAAAATGTTATGTTGATGAGTTCACATTATTCATTGTAATTTACCATGAATAGCAGTTAAAATAAATTAACATTTGAATGTGTGACAGACCCTTTCCATGTGGAAATGAAAAGAATATTGCTCTTTAAAACTTAAATTGAGGAACACTACCCATAATGAGATACAGTATACTTGAGAGGTATGAGCACAACAGTTTCCCAACCCCTGTAACCTCACATTCATGCAGGTGTGTGCAGAGCTTACCACTGATGCTCAGGGATATGCATGCCATTGTGTAAAGCTCAACACAATGCTTATCAGGCTTAGTTATTGTGCAAATTGAGTGATTCAGAAACAATAATGAGATAAGCCCTAATTAGCATACTCATCATGCTCAGAGGGGGACTACATGACAAACGTGTGACTGCAGCCAGAAATCAGAAATCATCATCACCCTACAGAATGTGAACTTTGGCTTGAATCCTGATTCTTCTTGCCTGAATAACTTGTTAATACATAATAAGATTATCTTGTTACATGAGGTATGATGTACTTTTTATACCGACTTCTTTGTACAAGGGTAGTTTTTAGTGTGCTCTTTACTGTAAGGCCTAGAAGTGTGGTCCAATTTCTCAAATTTATCTACAGAGATTGGCCAAGTTCTCTGAAGAGGTACAGAGAATGTGTACTGGCTGTAGAAGAATGCAGTCATATTATGGTAGGTTGTAGCATCATTAACTGTGCCATAGAGCAGTGTAATGTTGTGTACCTTACACAAATGTAATTGCAGTCTAAGAATTGTCACAATGATTGTAGATAATCATCATTGTGCTTGTTGAGTTGCATGCTTGTTATCTTGCAGTCATATGCTGGTATATGTGTGTGTGGGGGGGGGGGGGATTTTGCTTAGGACAATATATTGCCTAATATTCAAGTAACACCTGGTGTGTAGATAGGTGTGGAGCAGATTAACTATTAGGACAGTATGTATTTTAGTATTTCTAACCCAGATGTAAGACCACAGATGTTAATTCCTTTGCTTTCTACACAGAAAGAGATATGCCTAAGCAACATGCACAGCACACTGCATACACCTGCAAGCCCAAGTTTATACAGGTGGACAATGAGATGGTACTAGAGGTCCACCATCTCCATGTAGACAGCTGTTTGCAGTGACTTTGGCTGACTGGCCCTTCTGTGACTTTATAGGATGGAAATTTGTCACCATTGTTAATGCTGTAGGTGGACAAGTTAGTAATTATGATACAATACACCACAGAGTGACTGATATGATCTGTGCTGCCATACACAGAACAGAGGCCATGGGAATGGAACAGTGGGTGACAGTTGATGGACTGCTTACTGAACTACCCCTTATGGAGACAGAAGAGTTTTTAGCCTCACATAACAACAGTACTGCCTCCACACAGCTTCACAGTGTTCTGCTGTAGTTTGGTGTTTCAAAATGATTTTATGAACAAGTATAAAGTGCGTTTATATGTCTTTTACATAATATACATTTTAAAATATGTGCTTTCATTTATATTACCTTGCTGGGAAGTTTGTATCCATTTTAACAAGACTATTTTTCTATAAGCAGGAAATGATGTAATTTTTAAAAGCAGGAAATGATGTTCTGTGCTATTACCATGTTTAGTATAAATTCAGTGGAAAACAGATTGACTATAATGTATTCAAGTAAGACAAAAGCACTAAATCTTGTATCTTTGTGGAATAAAACTGGAGAGAAACTACTGTTTGTGCCATTGCTGGTGGTGTTTTTTCCAGATTTGGAGCTGGTTCCAGTGTTTACTTAGTATGTTTGTTTTATCTATCCTGGGATTTGATCCTACTTGTGAGTTTAGTTGTGTCTTTTGGATTGATGGCTTATTTTCCTGATACAGCACCCCCATGCCCTGACAACATCAGATACACGAGGAGCTTACCAGACTTATTAAACTTCTTTCCCAGTCTGAGGAAACAATGGGACAGGTACTAAATGGCAATCAATTTAATGTAAATGGTGACAAATTATCAATCCCATGTTTCCAGTTACCTAACAACACTGCAGTCAAGTACTTTTTCCAGTATTATGGTTTGGTTGGCCAACAGAGCTCTTGCACACAATGTTCCTGCCAGGAAGTAGACGGTTTGTAAAGAGAGAGGAATAAGAAAACAGAGTGGAGGTGAAGAGCCTACACCAGCAAACTACTCCTTTTATGAATATCAGAATTTGAATTTTGGTGAATGGCTTAACAAAATGGACTTTAGTCACAATTCCCTTGGGGCTATGGACTGTTCTGATTCTTACCAAGGTATGATTTATAAGCTAAAAAACAAAATGATTAAATATAGAACTTTGTTATTGAATAATATGTACTTAAAAGAATGTGTAAACCGAAACCATATCCCAAAGGGCTTAAGAGTATGTAAATATCCCAATGGAATAGAACCTGGTAATGAATTTCACAAAGAATTATTGGAAATTTTTAATAACTGTGGCATTAATATTGTTAAAGTTATTGTCAAGAACAATGAGAAAATGTTATTTCCCATATATGATGAAATTATGTAGCTTAATAATTTAATTCAGAATGATATGTTTACTATAGAAGAACAGAAAAGGAAATACTTTTCAGTTCTAAATGAAAGTGATTCTAAATTAGAAAAATTAACAAAAAAAAAACCCCAAAAAGCAGCTAAACTTGAGAGAAATAAAGGGGAATATTTTGAAGGGAAAGGCTATCAACCACCCAGTTTTTTTTAAGAAACAGTTACCAGTTGCTGTTTTTACAGACAGGTTTAATGCTTCAGATACTGACTATCATGGGGGTGGTGGGCAACAGTTTGAAGGAAATAACAATGATGACATCTAGTTTAACTTTCAAGACCCTTTAGAATCCCCCCCCAGGGAGATCAGACAGACTAAGGAACAGGGAAGCAAGGGAGCAAATGGAGGGGGAACTACTACAGGGGAAACAACAGACAATGGAGGGGAAGGGGCAGAAGGGGAAGAGGAAGGAACTACATAATTTGAGTGAAGATGTTAGCTCTGAACAAACTACCACTTATAGAAATATTTGGAGTTTTAATAACTTCAGTATTTACAACTGCAGTATTTTAGAGCTAACCCCAGCCCACTTTACACTACTCTCCAAGGATATACCTTTGTCCCCACCTACAAGACTGATTTAAGTGAGGTTTTGATAGACCTTAGACTGTTTCTGAGAAAAGTGAATATTGAATCTTTCTGCTATGTTTATGGATCAAAAGGGGAATGAGGCCGGTATGTTTAAGAAGAAGAGTACGTACAACCCTCACCTACACAAATTTCTAGTGAGTTTTGAAACCTTAGTTGAGCATATCAGGGCATATTTAAATAAAAACAAAAGAGCTTCATTTACCCTCCAGCAAGATGAGAGGACAGTTCTTAATGAACTTAAGGCTACCAAGAAAGTGAGAATTATGAAGCCTGACAAGGGCAGAGGGGTGGTCATAATGGATTCCTGGATGTATACAGGCAAAATGTTGGATTTTCTTAATGGTATCTCCAGGTATATGCAGGGATCCAAAAATGAAATAAATGTAGCCTATAGGAAAATTGATTTGACCTTGGATGACCTGTTGCAGCAGCCTAACTAGCCTGATATGCAAGGCCATGGAATGGATTATCGTGGACCTCATTAACAGGGACATTAGCAGCCTCCAAACACTCAACCCCACACAGTTTGGTTTTGTCAAGTGGAGGTCATGTCTGTTAAATATGGTCGACTTCTTTGAGACAGGCACCAAAGCCATGGAGGAGGGGAAGACGGTGCACACTTCCTACCTTGACCTGGCCAAAGCCTTTAACACTATTCACCACTTGGGCATAGTAGATAAGCTCTCTCAACTAGGCATCAATCCATATGTTACCAGATGGGTAGCAAACTGGCTCACTGATAGAACCCACCTAATCAAAATAGGGGAAGCCACCTCAAGCAGTAGACCTGTAACAAGCAGCGTACTCCAGGGATCAGTCTTGGGACCTGTTAGTCGGGATATACTTCTCTGAGGTGCAGGCTAAAACCAGTGGGCTATGGCTGACCAAGTCTACAGATGACTGTAAGCTGGGAGCAGTCATCAATTCCCCAAGTGATGTGGACATACTCCAAGAGGGTCTCACTCAAACAAATGACTGGTGCTAGAAACATGGCCTCAAGCTGAATGCCAAAAATGCATCATCATCATCCCCTTTGGGGAGAGTGACATCCCCACATATTATCACATTAATAACAATGTCCTATGTATACAATCAATAGTGAGGGATTTGGGCACACAGATTAATAGCAACATGACTTTTCACCACCATGTTGCTTCCATTGTACAGAAAGCTTTCTACATGGTCCACCTCATAAATAAGGGTATCTCATGCAGGGACAAAGAGGTCATAAGATCTCTGTATTCTTCCCTTATAAGGCCAATTATTGAGAACAACACCCCCTTCGGCGTGTACCTCGCAAACCACATGCAGTAGCTGGAGAGACCACAGAGGTTCCTCACCAGGAAATTCCAGGGCCGCAAACACCTACCCTACACAGATAGGTTAAAAGCCCTGTCCCTCTAATCAGTTTCATACAAACTCCTCAGAGGTGACTTCTGATGGCATACAAAGCAATCTCAGACCCCTCCTTGATGGGATTGCTGGATAACCGCAAGTCAAGCTCCACATGAGCAAACCATATGCGTGACCTAAACCTGGTCTGTGATATCAGTAGGACTTGTTGGCAGAGAGATTTGTGTCCCAGAGACTCACCCATCTGGGGAATAGACTCCCTCTCCATGTCAAGCAGAGTGCCTCATTATCCCTTTTTAAGTGCAACCTGTATAACTGGATGGGAAACAGAAAATACACCCCTAGGATTCCACCTGTGTCCCTGCTGGATAGGGGCTTTGGGCACTGACTTGTCTAAACATGGACTAAACTCTTGGCTAGGCTTATAAGGGCCTCAGGGCCAATAGCCTAGTAACCTCCTATGAACCTATGAACCTATTACTGACAAGAACCTTTATGAATTTTTAAGCAACCCTAGGTCTTTTATACCATCTATTTTCAAGATACCCAAGATCTATAAAGCCCTTAACAATCTACCCCTCAGACCTATTGTTGCAGTTTTATACTCAAAAACATATCCTGTAGTGGTATATGTAGACAGGAGACTAAAATGTATGCCACCTTTAAACCTTCACCTTTTGGTGGATACATGGGATTTTCTGGCTAAAATCTTTGACAAAAATTATGACCCTGGTGTGTTGTTTGCTACAATTGATATCCAAAACTTGTTGTCAGTGATCTCTCATTCAACTGGTTTAGAATGGGTGTCTAAAGACATTATTATAAACAAATATTTATCTAACTCAGAGTTGTGGCTGGTTATGGTTATGGATATGTTAGTACTAGTGTTAGACAATAACTTTGTTTTCTATGAAGGTGAGTACTATAAACAGATCAGTGGCATTGCCATGAGGGCAGTCTAGGCTTCCTTGTTTGCAAACAAAGCTCCTCATTAGCACTCTTCAAGAAAAATCTTGATGAGTGGATGGGAAATAGGAAATTCACCCCGGGGATCACCTATGTGGCTCTGTTCGACAGTGGCACAGGAAAATAATTTTCTTGGGTGGCAAAAGCCAGGGTACCTTTTTGGCTGGGCTTGTATAGGCCCCGGGGCCGATAGCCTAGTACCTACCTATGAACCTATGAACCTATGAACTTGGTTTTATTGAACTGGGAGCAGAATTATGTGTTCAGTTCAAGAGATCATTCTAAAATGTTCGTGTATGTATGCTTTTTGGATGACATGTTTATACTTTGGAGAGGTACAAGGGATGAACTGGATGATTTTATTACCTATATAAACCAAACCACAGAATTTTTGAGATTTACTTACAGTGTCAGGACAGAGGAAATAAGCTTCTTGGATGTGAAATTAATGAATGATTTGGTTAACCACAAATCTAAATCCAAGATTTATAGGAAGAGTAATTTTTTACACTATACAAGTAGCCATCCTTTCCATCAGAAGATAAGTATGATTAAAGGGCAAATGGTACGTATTGCATGTATGACATCTAATGTAGAAGACTTAGTATAGGAACTTAGTTTTGTGGCTCAGATGTTCATTGAGTGGGGCTATCCAGAACCGATGGTTAATAATGTGAGAAAGGAAATTGAAAGGGATTGGGTGCCAAATATATCCCATTGCTTGATTCCTCCAATTTAGTTGATAGGCCTAATACAGAGGGCAACAACAGCTCCACTATACAGGACCTGCAGCCACCAAGTGGTAGTATGGTACCATCCCAGGAGGACCTAAAGAGAATTTCACAAGGTCCTTGACCCTTAAGTATGGTTCTGAGACCAAGGAAATTAAAACAATTATGCAGAAATACTGGCACAATGCCCAACAGACCTGATGTTTTCTCCTGGATCACACTTTTTGGCTACAAAAGAGGGCCCAATATCAAAAATTTAATTGAAGGGACTTCTAAGAAGCAGAATGGCAGGAACTTACCTGCGAAAGTGGGGACCTATAAGTATGGGATGTGCAATCAATGTAAATACATGTCCCACAGACAAATCCAAATAAGTACTATACAGACCCCTTTAATAGCTGAGAACTATTTTAATTGCACATCTAAAGGGGTGATCTGCTTAGCGTTCTGTCAAATGTGTTCAGCCTACTATGTGGGGGAAAACTGAGAGACTATTAAAAACTAGGGTCTAGGAACACCATTATGAAATTTCCCACTGCCTGGAAATCAATGCACTTTATAAGCATTTGAAAGGCTGCCCCAGTGGGAGATTTTTATTTTGGGTGTTAGAACAAGTTGAACCAAGCCCGATGGGTGGACAATGGGAAACCCTATTGGAGTACTGTGAGTTGTTATGGCAACTGCGGTTAAATGCAGGGACACCCTCAGGGCTTAATGGACAGCTTTCACTAAGTTCTATATTAAAAATGAGGGCTGCTAAATTATGATGAAAATGTGTATGAACAAATGTTGTTTTAAAATTATTTTATAAACAAGGACAGAGTGTGTTTATATGTCTTTTACATAATATACATTTTAAAATATGTGCTTTCATTTATATTACCTTGCTGGGAAGTTTGTATCAATTTTAACAAGAATATTGTTTTGTATAAGCAGGAAATGTATTTTTTTAAAAGCAGGAAATGATGTAATTTTTAAAAGCAGGAAATGAGGTTATATGCTTGTACCATGTTTAGTATAAATTCAGTGGAAAACAGATTGATTTTATTCTGAAGAATTCTTCCAGTAAGACGAAAGCACTAAATCTTGTAACTTTGTGGAATAAAATTGGAGAAAAATCGCTATTTGTGCCATTGCTGGTGGGGTTTTACCAGATTTGGAACTGGTTCCTGGGTATACTTTGTTTGTTTGTTTTATATGCCATGGAAATTGATCCTATTTGTGAATTTAGATATGCTTGTTATTTTACAGTCATATGCTAGTGTGTGTGTGTATGTGTGTGTGTGAGATTTTACTTATGACAATATATTGCCTAATATTCAAGTAACGATTGGTGTGTAGATATGCATATTTTAGTGTCAGACCCTACAAAATTGGAGCAGATTAACTATTAGTATAGTATGTCTTTTAGGATTTGTAATACACATTTAAAACCACAGGTGTTAATTCCAGTGCTTTCCACACAAACAGAGATATGCCTAAGCAACATGCACAGAACGCCACATACACTTGCAAGCACAAGTTTATACAGTTGGACAATGAAGTGGTACTAGAGGTCCTCCTTCTCCATGCTAGACAGCTGTTTGCAGTGACTTTGGCTGACTGGTACTTCTGTGACTTTATAGGGTGGAAAGTTGTCTCCCATATCAATGCTGTGGGTGGACAAGATAGTAATTACGATACACCATAGAGTGAATGGTATGATCCGTGCTGCCACACACAGAGCAGAGGCCATGGTACTGGAACAGTGGGTAGCAGGTGAAGGTGGTGGCCTGCCAACTGAACTACCCCTTATGGAGACAGAAGAGTCCTTAGCCTCACATAACAGTAGTACTGCCTCCGTACAGTTTCACAGTGTTGTGCTGGATGCTGGGACAGAGCTGAACTGGCCCCAGAGAATTTCCACTGATGATGCCCCAGGTATGTAGTCCTACTGTCACTATCTCACTCTATTTTTATGTGTTAGTTTCATTACAGTTTGTAATACCTGTTTCACAGGTGTCATATATGTATATCTTGCATCCAAGAGCAACATCCATCTGCACAAGGTACTGATAGTGTTATAACCAGATATTATATCTTTAATAATAACAGTTGAATGTGTAATTGTGGTGCTGGGCTATACTTACATTGGATATTTTGTGCTTTGGTGTATTTACTGGTAAACCATTCTCTGGCATCAACACTTTGGAACTACCCCCATCTGATGTTGGAAGAACTACTGCCTGGAATAAAGATGGCGGGGATACGCTGGTACAGTCAGGGGTTGCAGACTGTGTGTGTTGGCTAGAGGGAGTGCAACCTCCACATCCTCCCTTCAGAGGATCTATGCCTGTGCATAACCAGGGCACACTACCATCTGAGGTTGGACAGGTGGATGATGACACTGAAGATCAGGGAAGTTTGATGACCCCTGATAGAGACATGTCTAAATTTGCATAGAATATTCATGAGTGGGAGAGTCCACTGAGGGAGATTGATACCAGTGATCACTTGAGGTATGGTTACCACCCTCCACTGAGGTTGGTGTGTCAGTGACTGCCACCCAATGTATGTGCAAGACCCTTGTGGTGGCACAGGTGAGTCTCGCCAGGATGTGTACATTGACATACAATGTGTATCAAACATATTTGTGATTATTTTGGCTAGAATTATTCACAAGTTAGAATATGCATTGTTTACTCTGGGTTGTATATAAAAGGTGAGGGGGCCCTCCTTGGGGTCAGTCATCTGCAAAATTCTTGGATGTTAGCTGACCTGGCCACAGCTGAGCAAGATCACATTCCTGCAGTGCAAGCACTTCCACTGCACTATCATTTGTGGATATGCCTACACCCAGTAGCGGCCATCATAGTGGTTATGGTCATCATCATGCTAGCACATCCTCCAACAGATGTCATTCATGGTCAGCTAGCACAAAAACATCTAGCCAAGTTAATGGGAAAAGATGTTCACTCCTGACAGAACCAGCTTTCAAGTGCAAGGTCATGCATGGGAATCTCAGCCCTCTGTCCCATATGCCCTGGACCTGTCCAATAGGTCAAGGTGCAGTGGTTCACCATGTGCTGAGTGTCTGTCCTTGCAGACACACACAAATACACATGCACACACACACCAGCACAGACCACAGTTCATCCATTACTTCCACTGACCCTGGCACTTCCCAACATTATCTCCCTCAAAGTAGTTGTGATACTTCCCTTAAAAGCACATTTTTCTTTTTCTTTATCTTTTTTTCTTTTTATTCACTTCAGTGCTCCCACATACAAATCTTCTATTGAAAGCCATGCTCTGATATACTCTCCTTCCCACCTGTTCAAATTATAATAACTGTGCCCTGCCCTTGGGTAAGCTCAGCCTGGTGTTTTTGTATGCATTATTGTTACTGTATGAATCTGCTTAGCTCTTGTATAGTTATTTTCTTCCTTCTACAGTGGTGCAAACGATGAAAACTGTGCCCTACCTTTTGCATAACTTTTACAAGTGTGTACTATATTTTTATATATATTCCCATATACTACTCCTGCTTAATAATAATTCTTTAAAGAAAAGAAAAGGGGATGATAGGACAGTGGTGAAGTGGGGAGCAAGCAGGGGGAAAAACAATGTGACAGGAAGGTAGGAATGTACAGGAAGGGTGTAGGGAAGAACCATCGCTATTCATTTCTTCTACAGTAGCAACTGGGCACAAGTACACATTTTAAGATGTATCTGGACTGCCACCTCCAGAGAGAGGGGTGACAATAACAACGTAATTGCATTGTGAAGCCAATTGGACTATATTAGGTTTGTCAAGTACATACATCTGTGAAATGGAGAGCTATGTATGGGACAATTTTTTTGGGTGGGGACAGGTGCCCTTTTGTTTTGTTTTTTAAAGGTTAGAGTGGAATATTGGGGGAGGGACATAGTCAAGACTGGAGTAGGCAAGTTGGGATGTTGAGGAAGCATTTGCAGACAGACAAGACATACAAGACAAGGACAGGATCAGTGAAGGACACAAGATGGGGTGATATAGATATACAGAGCTGAGTATATTTTTACGGCACTTCAGAGTTGTGTACTGGTAATTGTTGTTTGACTAATTTTATATCATTGCTGGCTGACTTCCGAGTTGTGCACTGTTATTTTTGCTTCACTGTATAGTTTTTCAGATCTCTGCTGAAGGTGTTGGCTGGTTTTCCCATACCCATCTTCCCTATTCCTGTGTTGTTGTGCCCCACTATAGATTTGATCTGGGGCACTCCCCCCAGTCCAATCTCTTTACCTCATTCTACCTAATAGACTCCTTCTGCACTTGTTTTTAGTCATTTTTAATTTAATTGCATTTTTTAAACTGTTTGGTCTAACATAGCTACATACTCAAGTGTGCTAGCTTGCACTGCATTTGAATTGTTTTGACTGCTGTTTTAGCTACTTTTCTGTATATATATATATATATATATATATATATATATATATATATATATATATATATATATATATATACCTTTCCTGTAACTACTGTAGTCCAGATTCAGATTTGCTGTATCCAGGACTGTATGTAAGCTTCTGAGCCCTCCCAAGCTTTCTGTGTTGGAGGGAAGCCTTCTAGCTTATCAGTGGGAGTGGTAAGCACTAGGTAACCTATCTACCACATAAGGAGTGGTTCTGGCCCAGAAATTGTAGTTATTGGCCATTTGGGCAGTTTTTCCATCTCTCTCAACTTTCTGATTTAAAAGCCCACATATGCACTTGTTTCCCCCCTTTCCTGTAACTAGTTTAGTTCAGATACAGATTCTTAGTTTTAGCACTTGAATGTGCTTATTCATGATCAGCACTTGTTCAGAACTTGTAAGCATTAAATAACCTACTAATTACTACAACACTCAGCCTTCCTCATTACCTAGCAGAAAACAGTTTTGGTACTTACTTTCCTCACATGCTTAGAGAAAAACAGCTCTTGTACTCACTTTCCTCACTTATCTAGAGGAAAATAATTTTTTATTCAGGCATGTCCAAGGGTCAGCTCCCAGTGTTCTCTCCTGTCTATCAGATGAATCTGGGCATCTTGGAGCAATGTAGAAATTGCCTCATGTACACAGACAACCCTGTCCTCCTACCACCCAACACTACAACCTGTCAGAGATGCACTTATCTAGCCAAACTGGAGGTAAAGGTCTCTCCAATCAAGACTGAACTTGACGGTCAAGAGGAGAAGGTAAACAGTTGCACCGCACCACACTCATCACATAGTCTCACTAAATCTACACCACCAAAATCCACACATAGAAACACAAAAGCATTCACGGAGGCTCTCAATAATAATCTGCTCAAGCAACAGAGACCTCCACAGCAGAAATACAAGCAACCTCCACCCCACAATACAACCCAAATGACACATAGCCCGCATACTCAGTGTGCCACTCAACCACAGCCAATAAGGCAAAACAACGTACCCAACACATTAGTCACAGGTGACTCTATAATCAGGCACACTGATGTCCCACTCACCAGGTGAAACAAGGAGAAGATTACTGTCAGCTGCCTGTCGGGTGCCAGGATCCGCCACATAACCCACGCACTCAGGTCACTCAACAACAAGTACAAATATGACTCTGTCATTGTCCATCTTGGTGAGAACGACCTGAGACGTACCTCCCTGGACTACATGAAAAGAGACATGGAAGTGCTCTCTGATCTTGTAGCCCAGGCAGGTATGACCCTAGCCCTGAGTAGCATTCTGCCATCACCCCGAATGATGCCGCAGTGCAAGGACAAAATGATTGACTTCAACAATTGGCTAAGCTTCTGGTGCCATTCTAAAGGGATCCAGTATCTGTCTGCTTGGGATGACATGGTTGACAGACCATGATGCTTTGCCAGAGATGGCCTGCACATGTCACCCCTGGGATTCCAGATACTGGCTAAGGTTCTTGCCGCCCCTATAGTGCCTTTTTTAGGCAAGGTTCAAATGACAAATTCACCACCGTAACAGGAACAGGCAAGCAAAAACTGAGGGTGATGCTACTCAATGCTAGAAGTCTAAATCTCAAAATGAACTCACTCGAGGCACTCCTTAAAATGGAGAACATCGATATCTGTGCAGTGACTGAGACTTAGTTCAAGGCTCCAGAGAGCACCCCTGCACTAGCAGGCTATATCTCATACCACACTTTTCGGCCATATAACCTGGACCGGAACACCAAAGGCGGAGGTGTGTCCATATTCATTAAGGATATCCACACCTCCAGGCTAGTTGCTCAGCATAATGCAGCCGAGATTATCCAAGTGCAACTAACTCTGGGCAAAACTGCAATCCAAATTGTAGCTTGTTACAGATCACCCACCATGCCCCAGGATTCCCACTCCTCTTTTCTTGATGAACTGGAAAATATTAGGGTTCAAACAAACACCCTAATAATGGGCGATTTCAACTACCCCACCATTAACTGGGAAAACTACTCATGTACCAACTCCTTCGTTCAACACTTTCTGGAATTCATAAACTCCAATGCCCTGGATCAACTTATCCACACCCCCACCAGGGGCAACAATATCCTAGATCTAGTCATTACCAACATGAGTGACCGGTGTTCCACACGTGAACTCAATGCCTTATTGGTCTGATCCGACCATAAGCTAATTACCCTAGATATCCACATCCTGCCCCCATCCCCCCCATTAAGGAAACCATGGTAAAAAATTGCTCCAAAGCCAACTTCATGCTTCTTAAGACATAAGTGGTGAACGTCATGACACCCATGCAGATGGACAATACAGTTACGACTACTGAATCCTACACAATTGCACTTTATAAGCACTTACATGAGTGCATGGATCATGCTATCCCAAACAGAACCAAGATGCTATCCTCCAAAATAAGGAAGCCAATCTGGTGGTCCCCTGTCATAAACAAACTGAACAAGAGAAGGAAGAAACTGTTGCAAAAGAGAGTAAAATCCCACGAGTGGAGGAGCTCCCTGGTCAGCCTCAGTAAGAAGCTGCAATCCCTGATAAAATCCTCGAAAGCTAGTTACAAGAACAAAATCGCCACTGATTCTAAAGACAATCACAAAGCATTCTATAGCTATGTCAAGAATCTCAATGGCAACACTCAGATGTGCTCTGAGTTACAGCACAATGGCACTAAATATACAGATGCAACTGATACTGCCAACAGCCTGGCAGATAGGTTCAGTGCTAACTTTACCCCCCTAGCACCCCCTAAAGAGCCCATCTCTATACCGGAAGAATGCAAAGTTCCTGTAATCACGGCTGCACAGGTAAAAACCACACTCTCCAAAGCCAAGAACACAGCATCCATGGGACCAGACAACATCCCAGGCTGCATTCTACACGAGCTACAGAACGAACTGGCACCCCACCTAAGTATCATGTTCAATCATAGCCTTACCTCAGGCTTTGTGCCTGCTGAATGGCGCACAGCAACGGTTATCCCACTCCACAAGGGGGGAGCCACCATGGACCCCGGGAACTACTGCCCCATTAGCCTGACGAGCCTGGTCTGCAAGGCCATGGAACATATCATCATGGAACTTATAAACAAAGACATTGGTAATCTCCAAACTCTGGACCCCACCCAGTTTGGGTTTGTAAAAGGCAGATCATGTCTCCTAAACCTGATAGACTTCTTTGAAGCAGTCACCAAAGCCGTAGACAAGGGTAAGATGGTTCACACAGCCTATCTAGATCTTGCCAAGGCTTTCAGCACCATCCCCCACTCTGGAATTATAGATAAACTCACTAAACTAGGTATAAATTCCTATGTCACAAGATGGGTTGCCAACTGGCTCACTGACAGAACCCACACTGTGAAAGTAGCAGACTGCAAATCTGACTTCAGACCAGTGACAAGTGGTGTACCACAGGGTTCAGTTCTGGGTCTTCTCCTGTTTAGTATCTACTTCTCTGGAGTACAGGCTAACACAGAAGGTCTTTGGCTAGCAAAGTTCACAGATGACTGCAAACTAGGAGCCATAATCGAAACTCCTAACAATGTGGTCATCCTACAAAAAGCCTCACTGAGACAGATGCCTGGTGTCAAAGCCATGGCCTCAAGCTCAATGTCAAAATGTGCATTGTCATCCCCTTTGGTAAAAACTCTGTACCCATGAACTACCACATAGGTGGTAGTATACTTAACACTGAAAGTGTGATAAGAGACCTTGGGACACAGGTGGACAGTAGTCTCTCCTTTGATAATCACATTGCCACAGTAGTCAGAAAATCCTTCTATGTGGCACACCTCATCACAAAAGGTTTCTCATCCAGAAAAAAAGAGGTCATTGTTCCCCTCTACTCATCAATCTTTAGACCCATTATAGAGTACAACCCCCTTTTGGTATGTACCTAACAAGACATCTACAACAACTGGAAAGGCCACAGAAATACCTCACAAAGAGGATTACCGGAGTCAAACAGATGCCCTATGCAGACCGACTCAAAAAACTCCAGCTTTACTCTGTCACATATCGCCTACTCAGAGGTGATCTCTGCCTAACATACAAAGCTATGTCAAACCCAGAGCTGTTGGACATGCTTCACTTAAAGAAATCCCAATCCCTCTGAGCAACACGCTCTAGGGAACTAAACCTTGTCACCACAATAAACAGAACATGCCGGAGGGATAGATTCCTGTCCCAGAGACTTCCCATACTCTGGAATAAACTACCTATCTATATCAAACAAAGCTCCTCATTAGCACTCTTCAAGACAAATCTTGATGATTGGATGGGAAATAGGAAATTTACCCCGGGGATCACCTCTGTGGATCTGCTCGACAGTGGCACAGGAAAATAATTTTCTTGGGTGGCAAAAGCCAGGGTACCTTCTTGGATGGGCTTGTATAGGTTCCAGGGCCAATAGCCTAGTACCTACCTATGAACCTATGAACCTATGAACACTTTAGTTGGAGTGGGGGTGGGGGGATCATGAGCCTATGGACATCATGTTTGGTGACAGTGAGAATCAAGTCCCCACCCAATGGATTGTCATCACTGTCACCTCACTGTGCCAATGGCTACTGTGTCTGTTGTCGGCATCTCCTTATGTTATTCATTATGACAATGGAGAGCAGTGTCTCCACTCAGCATAGCTGTGCAGCAAATGTGTGGTGCACAATAGTACACACCAAACCTGGCAGTTCAGCTTGAGTGATAAAATCATCCCCCTGGCTCCGCTTCCAGAAGGAACCACAAGCCTATCATCTGGGGTAGAACTACCTGAGGGTGCAACTAGGACAGGGGCTACAGGGGGGGTTGCTGTCAGGCTGCAGCCCAGAAGTGCTGGGCTTTGGTGCTGTAGCGAGTGGAGGGAGTGTAGGCATTCCAGAGGGAACTGTCCTACCTACCCTGCTGTATTGTAGTAATATGGAATGAAAATAAAATTAAATAAATGAAATAAATTAGACAAAATAATGTACAAAATAACATTTACATAACAATAATACAAAATAAGAACAGATAATGGAAAATATTATTAGAAACATAATATAATAATGATATAATGACACAAAACAAAAAAGAGAAGGGGTGGGGTGGGAGAAAAAAAGAAAAGAACACTAGTAACTGCACAGATAATATACAGAGCTTTCTACAAATAATGTACTATATTATCTTACATTTTACTTATAACAATAATAAATGCTAATAAATACCTTTATTACATTGATTACTACCTTATTGCTAACACAGACACATTATACTACAGATCAAATTGCATCCAGCAAGCATTCATGCTCGCACATCTTGAACATACACATGCTGCACGTACAACATGGTCCAGGGAAGTAAATAGTGAGGGAAGAAATAGCCAGGTAATTGTTATGGCTAGGCTTGTATAGGCCCTAGGGCCGATAGCCTAGTACCAACCTATGAACAATGTTAATATTGGACAGCAGACCAATCTGGGGCAGAGGTAAAGAGATCTGCCCTTCCACTGCTATCAATATGAATATGTAACATTACTCAATGTTAGTGTAGACAACAAAAATCATTATTGCAAAGACCTGCCCTTATATCTGGGGAATGTGTTATCTGAACCACAGTGACCAATGTAATAGTGTACTTTCTATTTGGAATACAACATAATGCCACCACTCTTTCTTTTTATACTGTTATAACTACATGTTCACTGTTATAATGATAACAATCCGCAGGTATGCTCTTAGTATCTCTGGTATATAGGTAATGATTTACATTGCAATAATTATGTCAACTGAAATGTGTCCTGTATACTTTGGAAGTGTAGTTTTCTAAATGAAAACACCTATCTACTCTGTAATACCGGACTGTTGTTTTACTAAACATACTAAAGCATGCACAATATTGCTGTACAACTGACAAATGCATACTCACAGTGATACAAATGTATAGCTGAATTTACTCCTAATGCTAAAGTAACAGCACTGTTTTGAAGCATACATACCACTTGCATCTCTCATCCTTCTCAGTCTGCCCTCATAGGCTCGCACATTTAGTGCTCTCTCTGCATTAACTGTGGGAGTAATACGAACACATTAAGGTCAGAAATCAGAAACAGATGCAGCTGCTTCATCATCCAAGCAGTGCCTGTAAGTGATACTCACAGATCTGTGGGATGCCATCAGTCTTACATTTATCCATCTAACATTTGAGGGTATCCATTTTCTTTATCCTTAGTTCTCTGTAGTGATTTCTACGCTGTTCGCCAGTGCGGGGGATGCTGATAGCAGTTGAAAAATCCCGGACCAAACTACTCCATGCATGTGATTTGTAATCTGATCCATGATAGTGCTCCTGCAAAAGCCGGGGACCATAATCATTCACTAAGAGTCCAACAAGCTCTTTGGACTCCTGCACTCCCCACCTTTGAGAATGAAATCTTAAGCCTTCACCCTGAATGCCAGCCATCTGTAATGTGGATGAACACCAATGTACGATGTGTTTTCCCACCAATTGCAGTTCTGACAGATACTGAGAATGCGGAACGTTGCAATCTGCAACATTTGAAAATGGTGCCCATTGCTTACCATTGCGCAAACACAGGCAATATGTTTGTGCGAAGCTAATTATGCACAATATATGAAATAATACAGATATCATTGCAAAAACTGCGTCATCCATCATGACAATAATTATTATATAGGAAATACTAGGTCAGCGACTACCATATATCATGTGAAGTTGGACACCATTAAAAAGGACAGGATTCTGCAGTATTACAGCCCTGAACCTTAGCTATGACAGTCTTACATTCAAAGTTGTTCCCACAACAAGAATGAAGATAGACATGTCTAGGATTCATTGCATTACTAGCTATTACAAGGATACATTACAAAAAACACAAGGCTGCATTACTTGTATTTGAGCCCAGGACCATCTGAACTTAAAAGTGACACTTAACTCCTTGCACCACAGGAGAGGTTACATAGGCTGTGGCTACATTTGTATTCATTGTAATGTTCATACAGGTTAAATATAAGAAAATGAAGTAATATCATGCAGAAAAAAATCAATTTATGATATATATATATATATATATATATATATATATATATATATATATAGTCCAATTTGTTAGTACACAGGGAATATGTATACATAGGTGTGCAATACAGATCAACATGCAATCTAGAGTCTGAGGCATGCATGGTTGCCTTAAAGCTGTTGTTCCTACATGCACCACTGTAGCAAGCAGTAACAGTCATTCAGCACATAAGCGACTTCAACAGGGAATGTACATTTATTTTGAAATAGTATATCTTAGATGTACACGTAGTTAAATGTTCAACTTGGAATATGATTCACTTACTCCTTACACTGTTATGATTCTTGGTTTCAAATATACAATGCAGTTTTAACATGCTGTGTTCCTTGGTCAGTCAGCAATCATTGGACCAGTATTGTGGTACCGAGTATGTTTTAAAACAAGTCTACAGTATTCCCTTTACAATGTTGAAGGATATTAAGTAAGAATATATTATTCAGTCACCAAACAAGTAAAGGTATATTGGCTAGCATGAATAAGCATTGACTGTTATTTTGTGGTTGTGGATCACAGGCATCCACTCCTATGTGAGCTTGTGAGATATCCCCCAGAGCACATATCTTGATCATTTATGAGAAGGGGCACATGTGGAATTCTTGTTAACTGGCAGGTTTGCCAGCACACGTGGCTGATGATACACATATGCTCTTCAACATGACTTGGCAGTAGACCCGACCCTATTCCCCATTTCTTGTTGTAATGTGTATATGACTCAAATGTAAGGCACACATTAATTTAGGAGAATTTGAGACATGATACAATTGTAGCATTCTTTTGAAAATATACTCAGAACTAGTGTGTGCATTTGCTGTGTTGTAGCATACCATGCAGTGATATTTTGAAGATTGTGGATAGTGATGTCTGTAATACAGCAAGCATGCCCCCTGCTACTCTGTCAAATATCCCAGTGACTAGTGAATAGCATTTAAACACATGCCTTACTTCCCACTTGGATGGTTTCCTGCACTTGTTTCTGTCTGTGAGTCAATGCTGAGAGAGGTCGCTCAGTTCCTCCAGTGTCTATGTGCACTGGAAACTTTACACCTTCTCTCTGTATGGCTATTGCCAGCAGCAGCAGTCTCTTCAGCCTGTATTATGGACAGATGTATGTAAAAAGCAGCAGATAATAACAATCTATTTGTACCAACTTTGTATCTGTACTCAAGTAATTTCTCAATCCACAAAAAAACAAACAAAAAAAAAGGAATTTGAGACATCATGGATGCTTTCAAATCTTGTGTGACTAGCTCCACAGGATTGGCTGATTAGCATCCAATTCAGATGTGTATGCTGTGCTTAGCATCTCTGATGGACAGAATAGGAGAACTGCAATCAATTATTGATGTATTCCGTTATAAAAAGTCAAATGAGTAGCTGGGAAAACTGATGTGGATGAGAGTTAGTAAATGATTGTAACCCATATACACATTTCTTCGGATTCAATTATATTTTGTTAGAGGAGTATTTCACTGCATCAGGTATGTATTCATCTTGTAACCTAAATAATGCATGTGCTGAAATGCAGATAATAAATGTGAAGTAAATCTGTATTCATTTCTTAGAAACATACTCATTACATGGCCTTCTTTATCGGCAATGTGAGAGGTTCAGAGGAGGGTGGGTAGGCATAAAGTATAATGCTGTGTGCCAACTATTTATTTATTTATTTATTATTTATTTTACATTTGTTGACCGGGCTAGTCCAACTGGATATATTTCCATTTTCAGTAGATGCCCGGGGAGAAAAGCTCCAGCATAGCACAAAATGAAATATCAAATTGTATAACAAATAAAATAATAAGTATTTAAAATAAAGAAGAAGGTTATTAAAAAGTACAATACTAAAAAGGTGAGTATAAAGTCATATCAGTCATGTAATCGTATGATATGTGAAGATACACTACAGTTCATTGTAGTTAACATAAATGCTTGTGGTTATATAAGTTTTACAATGACCAGATTTTAGCATACAGAGGGGTATGTAGAATATGATTATTTATCCATAGGCAGTAAGAAGATAAAAATAGGATAGGTAGTAGATTAATCTGGGTTAGTGCAGGGGCATAACCAGAGTGATTTTAGGTGATGTTTGAGTTTTTGCTTAAAGAGTGACAGTGAAGGTAGTAGTGTTAGGTCGGTAGGTAGAAGGTTCCAGTGTTTCCCAGCAGTATTGGAGAATAGGCTGTCGCCTGACAAGTTATTGGACTTACTTATGCTAGCACGTAGTTTGCTAGAAGAGCGTAAGAAATTTAGATTATTATAAGGGGTAATGAGGTTAGCAAGTATTGGAGTATTATTTGGTTGGTAAAATATTTTATGAACAATGGTGAGTTGGGAATAAGTTAGCACGTTAGGGAGTTCAAGCCAGTCTAGCTGCTTTAGATTCAGACAGTGGTGTGTTCGAAATGCATTTCCAGTGGCAAATCTGGCAATATTGTTATAGGAGTTAGACAGTTTGAGAAGATTATTTTTCTTTAGATTAGTATAAATAGGAGAAGCATAGAGAAGAGTTGAGACTAAGTGAGAGTGGGCAATAGTGGTTCTAGCTATGGGAGTTAAGAAGGGTTTGATTCGATATAAGGAGCCCATTTTTCTGTTCACTGTTTGAATGGTGTTATTTATATGGTTATCGAAGTTGAGGTTATTGTCAATTGTAACTCCTAATAGTTTGGTAGTAGGATCGGGAAAGATGAGGGTACCATTGTTAGATTTAATAGAGAAGTTTATGGGAGAGGACCTATTGGTAGGTGTGAAGAGTAGAAGCTTGGTTTTTTTGGCTTTTAAAAGGAGACAGCGTTTCCAGAACCAGTCTTCTACTGAGTTGAATACTTTTTGAGTTAGAGAGTGTAGATCAGAAGTGGAGTTGGCAGAACATATAAGTGTGGAATCATCGGCATATTGAATACAGGTAGCTTCAGGGACTGCTACATGAAGGTCATTGATGAATAGTGAGAAAAGAAGAGGTCCTAAAATGGAGCCCTGGGGAATTCCAAGGGTGACTGGCAGGTGGGATGAAAGTTTGTTTTCCCAGAGAACTGCCTGTTGCCTATTGTTAAGGTAAGACTTGAACCATTGTATAGCTGGGGTATCTACAGCAAGAAGTTCAAGAGTATTTATAAGCAGTGGATGATTAACCATATCAAAAGCCTTTGAAAGGTCGATGAAGAGAGCAGAAGAGAGGATGTTGTTATTACGATTCCTATAAATGGAGTCAGTGAAAGAGAGTAGAGCGGTGGTAGTGCTATGAAATGGCCTAAAGCCATGCTGGCACTTAGCCAGTATGTCATGTTTAGTTAGGTGGTCTAGTAGCTGGTGGTGAATGCACTTTTCCATGATTTTAGCTAGAGGTGATAGCAGAGCTATTGGTCTATAATTAGAGTAATCGTAGGATTTACCACCTTTATGTAGGGGGATGATGTGGGAGATTTTCCAGATGTCTGGAATAATTCCTTCATTAATGGTTCTGTTAAGTAGGGTGGATATGGGGAAGGCAATAACTTTGGCTGCTTTTTGTAAATATTCAGAAGGTAATTGGTCGGCTGAAGGAGTGCAAGGCTTAATTTTTAGTAAGATTTTATAGATGAAAGTGGTTGAGATAGGCTGAAATGTAAATGTTGGTAATGATCCAGCTAAGGAAGATGGGATCCTTGTGTTATCAGTGGAAAGCTGGCAAGCTAGGGACTGTATAGTTTCTGTAAAGTAGGTGTTGAAGTTGTTGGCTATTTGATTTGGGGTATTTTGATCAGCATCATGAGGGGCTGGTGTGCTAGAGTGACCAGGATTGAGGAGCCTATTAATGTTAGTCCAAAATTTTTGAGGATTGTTCTGGTGTGTTTGTTGTAGCTTACAATAGTAGTTCTTTTTGTCAGAGAGTATAGCTTTTTTAGTTATGTTTCTTAGCTGTCTAAAAGTTTGTTGTTCAGGGGAAGTTCTGTTAGTTCTCCATTTAGCCCAAGCTTTGTTTCTAAGTAGAATTTTTTGTCTAGTCTCTTTTGTAAGCCAGGGGGCTGGTTTGGATTTTATTCTAATAGATCGTTTAGGTGCATGCACATCTAGGATTGCAAGAAATTTAGAGTTAAAATATTTGACAGCCTCCTCTAGTGGGAGTATTTTTAGAGGTTTCCAGTCACATGCATTGAGTTAGTTTTGGAATAGTACAGGGTTAAACTGTTTCTTTGTTCGTGAAATCCTGTAGGTAGGGGTGTTAGAGATGTCATTCCTTTGTCTTATTATATAAGTTAGAGTATAATCGCTTAGATCATCTGGTAAGGTTCCTACATTATAAGTATGGGGTTGTTTATTTATAAGTATCCAGTCTAAGGTGCTCTCTTTTTTGGTTGGTTTGTTGATTCTGGTAGTTGAGTTGATAGTTTGAATAAAGCCATGGATATTAATATGTGCGGGAGGGTTATTAGTGTTGAAGGTTTTCCAGTCTGTGTTAAAGTCACCTAGTATTATAGTTTCTTGTGGGTAAGTTGAGGACACCCAGCTAAGAATATCTTCTATTATTGTGTTGTTATTACCAGGGGGTAGGTAGATACAGATCACATAGAGGGATTTGTTAGGATTGATTTGAAGTTTGGAGATAAGGACTTCAGGCTTACTGTCCAAAGGTGGGCTATCATTTATAGAGGAGATATGTAGGCCACTTTTATAGAGGAGTGCTACTCCCCCATCCTTACGTTTTATTCGGTCTTGTCTCAATATGTTATAGCCAGGGGGGATAATTTCATTATCCTTAGTTCCAGGTTTTAACCATGTTTCTGTTAGGCAGAAAATGTCGAAGGAGTGAATATGAAGGAGAGCATGAAGGTGGGCAATGTTTTATTGATACTGCAGATATTGAGATGTGCTATAAGTAGAGAGTTGTAGAATTTGGTTAAGGTTGGCAGGTTAGGGGAAGTCATGCAGTGAATATTTCCTATAGATGCATTGGTTGGGCCAGGATTAGGGTGTATGTCCCCATCCTTTAAGGTAGGGCTTTGTGGTTTAGATATTGGGTTGTGTGAGTAGTTAATTAGAAGTTTCCATTTTTTTATTAATAGGTTGTTATACTTAATGTGTGCATATTGTTGGTATTGAGGTGATGTATAGCAGGGAGTAGAGATTATGTTAATATGTGTATGTGAGTGAGAAATATCAAGAGTGGTTGTTTGTTTTGGAGGGAGATTGTTGAAGGAGAGATTGGACTTTTCAAAATAGGTTAGGAGATAGGCTGAGGTCAGGGCAGGTAAATATATGGTTAAGAGTATTAATTAGGTTAGGATAACTTTTACAGTAGTATGCATATTGTAATATATAAGTATACTGATATATATATATATATATATATATATATATATATATATATATATATATATATATATATATATATATATATATATATATATACATACACGTATACAAATACAAAGGAAGTTGAGAGAGATAAGATAATAAGGACTGGTAGGAATGGCAGAGACTTAGGTAGAGGGAGGAGTAGTGCTATTTGGGAAATAGTACTATAAGTAGAGATAGTAGAGAGGAGGGTGTGGTTAGGTGAAGAAAATTGTTTGGAGTGATTAATTGGTTAGAGGAGTGAGGGGGTGTGGTGTAGGAAGTATAAGATTAGGATTACTGAGGGTGGGTGGGAATTGGGGGTAGGGTAGGGCACACGTGTTCCATGAAAAGATCCTTTGTTAGTACTGTTAACATTTCCCTGTTGTTTGCTTAACAACATTGTTCTTGACCCTGTAATTTTTTTTTTTATTTCGGGGTGGGGAGAGAGATGAAGTCATGCCATGGAACAAACTATATTGGACTGTTATGTTGGGTGGGGGACATAGTTAATTATCTGTTAGGACACAATAAATCTTATTTTGCTCTTGTTAATCTGTTATTTTTGTAACCACCCTTGTTATTTAGTGCACAGTGTTGAATCTTTATAGTTTAATCCACTTTTGAGTATTGGGAGCCTTCCTTTAATGCATTATCTGTGCACAGAGTTTTACTTATGTGATTCTTATATGTGTTATCATTATTTTGACTTTCAGGAAACAATATGCCCCTGAGATAGAGACCACCATGCTATGTGGCTAAAAATAAGCTGGTTATAGATGTGCTCAGACAACACCATGAGGTCCTGCTGTCAAGAGGGCAGGCAAGAATGGTCGAACATGTGGAATTGTGGGATGACCTTGTCCAAAGCATCAAAAGGGTGGGCCAGCAGAGTTGCACTTATGAGCAGGTGTGTCACAGAGCTACAGGTATTGTCCATACAGCCTTGAGGCATGAAGCTGAAGTGGCATGAGATCATGAGGTCACCGGTGGTGGGCCTACAGGAGAGGAACCCCTCAGCACCACAGAGGAATTCTTGGCAAACATTGCAACTCAGGAAAGCTCCCAGCAGTCCAACAGCCAGTATGTCCTTGGCATGGGTGCCACTACTGCTACTCAAGAGGAGCATCCAGGTAGGCTGTGTTAGGTCATGAGCAGAATATAGCTGCAGTCATTCTGTAATACTGTATATATTTTTAATGTGTGGCAGGTTGCATTTTTGGTGGGGTGTAATTAAGATAGCTGCAGTGTTCAGCTCCTGTATTTGCCTCAAAGGGATTCCCAACACAAATCTCCACACAGGACAGAAACCCAGTAATACTTGATCTAATATGTTCTGGATGTGGGTGCCACTCCCACATCACATGTGGGGCTGCAAGGTATGCCTTGTTATATCATCATTAAAATACTGATGCATTCTGTCATAAATGTATAGAGTGTCTGCATGTGTGTTGGTTTGGGTATTTCAGATAGCTGCAGTTCTATGCTCCTTTAAAGGATGTTAGCCACATTTCTGATAACAGTTATTTGAGCGTACATATAGATGAGTAAATGTATTAACACTTGTATAGTTAGATGTGTGGTGATTTTGCCATTATGTCTTCCTTTAATTTTCCCAGGACTGTTAGGGAGTCAACATGCAAGGGTTGCAGCAGTTAGTAAGTGGACTACCTTTTTGTCTGTAATGTATATGTATATTTCCATATCTGCTATATTTCCATATCTGCTATAATATCCACTCAGGCCTGTTGTATGTATTTCAGTACTGTTTGTATACATGTCCACTGCACAGATTTTTTGCTGATTGCCAAGGTTTGGTAATCATCTTTCGGGCCTGTATTTAAGATCCTAGTAATTGAATGTCAGACTCCTCTAAAGTTATTAATGATAGCAAACATTAAATTATATGACATAGATACTGCATTCAGACTGCATACCCTTCAGACATGTCATGGTGAAGCAAAACATATTATTCCATCAGTTTCATGGGCACCAAACCAAAGAGCGAGGAAGGTGGAGCACCCCCCTCCCCCACTTTTACAGCTGAAAGACCTTAAAAACATGAAGTTTTAGGACCCAACAGAGGATTCATGCTTAATTTAAACACAACTGCAAGACCTTAAAAACATGGAGTTTTAGGACCTAACAGAGAACTCATGAGTGCGCCACATGCTAACATAATTTAAACACAAAAGTGTGTGGGAAGCTAATCACATCATTGCCAGAGTCAACACCCACAGTAAGCTCTATTTCATTACATATTGCTCCATTAGTGTGTGAAGCTCTGTTTTGCTTAAGTGAGAAGCTGCTCCATTTTGTTTATTTAAAAGTGTGAAGCAGCTCAGTTTTGTTTATTTGTGTGAAGCAGCTCCGTTTTGTTTATTTAAGTAAGTGTGAAGCAGCTCCATTGTTTATTTGTGTGAAGCAACTCTGTTTTGCTTATTTAAGTGTGAAGCAGCTCTGGTTTGTGTCTGAGTGTGTGTGTAAGTAAAATGTCCCAGTTACTTATAACTGGTGGTTACAATTAACCAGGCTCAAACCCTGAATACAAGGACCTGCATTCTCTACCCATACCACCACTTATTCAGGGAGATGAGTCCTTAGCTCTCAGCTGTCTAGATTTCACAGAATATTTGGCTCATACTTTTGGTCTGTTCCCCTTAAAATTTGTGGTTTTGTGGCAAATCATTGAGAATGGAATTGGAAACACATGGTAACAAAAAACACTATTTCAGCAACTTTCTAAGATTATACAAGCAATATTTTAAATTTGTCCCTGGTTTTGGGCCTTTGCCCCCCCCCCAATAAATCTTGTTTTTTTCTACATTTCTTCTGCTGTAAAATTGAGAGATTTAGTTGTGTCAAGTGGATGGTGCAGTGGTAGTGTTGTTACTTCATAGGAAGAGGTTTTCTGGTTTGATTCTTGGCTGGAGTGCCCTCTGTATATCTTCCCTGTGTTTGTGTGGGTTTCTTCTCATGTTACAAAACATGCATCTGGAGCATTTCTCTGTGGGCCTCTGTTGAAAATTCTTTGTTCCAAGTTGGACTTTCCCAGTAAACAAATGTTAAATATATAACAAATTTTACAAGGAGCAAGTGTAGAGCTGCTTTTTCCAAGTCTGTTTGCATTGTTAGTAGCACAACAGGTAGTAGAGCTGTGGGTTCTACTCCCACAGTATGCAGATGGATTACTGGACTGTGTTGTGCTTTAAAGGGAGTGGGTGTTGTGGTCCTGCGAATGGCCTCCTTTGGAGGAGTTTCCCAGTAACTATGAACCTGTTATTAGTTTGCCATCCATTCCCTATTGCAATATTACTAGCTTATTTTTTAATGTAAAATAGGCAATTTACTCTTTAAGGGCAACAGTCGCTTTATTTGTAGATGAAACAATGTGAAGTATCAAGTTGTTTCCTAGCAGCAACCTCTTCATTAGTTAGAGATCCCTTTAATGTGGAATTATTTAGATGACTAACTTCTGCAGAGTTTTTGCATATTTACTGATATTGGTGGATTGTAATGACAGAAGTCTGAGTGTCCTTTTATGGTTGAAATTGTCTGAAATGGGAAGTTTTGTCATTATTGGTTCATACATTTTGTTTCATTACTTACTAGAAGATTGTTCAAAACTACACATTTAAAACACATTCCAGCAACTGGTGCTGTATTATACAAGGAATATAATTTAATACAATCAGGAAGGTAAATCAAAGAATGCATACATGCATGCATGGCCCTAAAATGTGTTTGAAAACAGCCCAAAGGAACGTGTGAAAGGCTCAAAATCATGGGCAAATTTTAAGCTTTACTCTTGTCACCAAACCAATGGATGAAGGTAAAATAGTTCACACCACATTACCTTGACCTGGCCAAGCCTTTTGACACAGTCCCCTACTCAGGTGGAGTACAAAAGATGAATAATGTAGGAGTAAACACTTGCATCACTAGCTGGATTGCCAACTTGCTCTCAGGATGCAGGAGAGCAAAACAGGGGAAGAGACCAGTCATCAATGGAGTCCCACAGGGTTCGGTGCTAAGACTTTTTCTGTTTGGCATATACATCTCAAAAGTAAAGGGAAATACCAAAGGGCTTTGGCAGGCTAAGTTTGAGATGACTGCAAGCTAGGAGCAGTTATTGAATCCCCAAATGACTTAACCATCATGCAGGAAGGTTTGTCCCAAATAATAACTGGTGTCAAAATCATGACAATGCCTTCTAAGAACTGACCCAGTTGTTTAGCATTTGGGAACTTGTGTGTACAGTGAACTAACTTTTGACCAACATGTGCCCAGAATTATAAGAAAGCCTTTCTATACTGCACAGCACAGCTCATAAACAAATTGACTGTGACTAGATCTAGAGATGTTGTCCCCCTTTACAAAGCTCTCATTAGGTCAATCATTTTGTATAATGCCCACTTTGGCATGTATCTGTCCAGCCCCATGCAACAATTGGAATAACTTCAGAGAAACATTACTAAAAGGATACAAGTCCTAAACAATAGGTCTTGCATGGACCACCTCAAAGATTTATTACTATACTCAGTATCCTAAAGAGTGCTTAGAGGTGACATGTCTGTCATACAAGGCATCCTCCGACCTAATACAGATGGACCTACTGAACATCAGCAAGTCAAATGGCATCATAAATACTCAGTCCAAGTATCTAAACTGAATGCTGTGGAGAGATGTATTTATATCACAGAGACTACCACTGTTCCAGAACAGACTATCCATAAAAATAAAACAAAGCTTATCTGTCCATATTCAAAGGCAACTTGGATCTAAGGATGGGTAATAGAAAATGTACTTGAGGATTGCCCCTCATGCCACTAATGGATAGAGGCAGTTCCTAAATGCTGCATCCCTTACATGGCCCCCCTCAAATTATCTATGGTATGATCACAGTTATTCTCACTAGGGCTAATATACAGTTATCAGCCATGGGATAGGTAAGACCAATTAGAAAATGTTAATTCAAGCACCAAAAGGGAATTGGCTAATCTTAAAATGTCCTGCAGATGAACCTATGTTGTGTTAGCAAATAGTTATAAAAAATTGCCCTTTTTAGATCACTAAGTGCCCCTATC
Source organism: Protopterus annectens (assembly GCF_019279795.1). Taxonomy (NCBI): domain Eukaryota; kingdom Metazoa; phylum Chordata; order Ceratodontiformes; family Protopteridae; genus Protopterus; species Protopterus annectens. The sequence continues at coordinate 1,670,464,142 of NC_056739.1, forward strand.
ACCCTCTGCACCCCCATCTTCAACAGCTTCCAGAGCCACTGATCAGTTTTATGTTTGTAGCAGCATATTGTGTAACATTTTTCCATATTCTTTAGCCTTTTTACAACCACTATTTATGGCTTTGTCCACACTTCTTACTGTAAGTGGTTGACATGTTTAAATGTCTATAATACTGACAGCAGGTAAATTGCAGCATATTAGTGCAAGTATTAATGTCATCTCATTTTTTTATTATCACAGGTGAACATGGCAATAGTTCCATGTCCCCTGTAACACCTGATGTCAGTGGCTGATCAGAGCCTGATGACGATGGTGGCCAAAGTGACGCACATTCAGGGGTTTCCAAGGTTGAGTCTGACACAGAGTTGACATCCAGCATCCACACTTAGGATCCCCAGACACAACCAGTATGCCTATGCATACCCAGTCCACTGAGGCCACACATATTGGGCAGTTGGAGAGCAAGGACATAGACCAGGGAAGTGTGGCTACCATGGCTCCAATACCTATTGACACTGATCATAGCCAAACTGTTGGAGAGTTTCCACACAGGCAGATTGATAGGGGTGCTCATCAGAGGCCTGCAGTCGCTCCACCACCTGGTGCAGGTGTCTTCACGTGTCACTAGATGTATGTTTAGGGCAATAATGGAGGCACAGGCACATTCAGAACATCACTCCAGGAGAATGCTCAGGGTTTTAGATGCGGCACAGTCTGACATCTGTGACTGCCTCCACTGTGTTGTTGATGCACTGGTTCAGTTCAATGACATGTATGAATGGGGTGTGGCCATGACGGAGCTCAGAGCATCTGTCATACAACACACATTGTCTGTGCTGGAACATCTTCAGGGAGGGGAACATCGACCTCCTGGGCATAGGTCAGCAACTACATCTGCTCAGAACCAACAGGGCTGTGCCTGATCAACCTCACATAGTGGAAGTACATCTGCTGCTCCATCAAACAGTATGCTGTCCATACCAAAAAGTAGCAGGCCATGAGGTCATGGTTCTGGCTATTCCCATGAAGGAAAGATGTCCAGCAGACATCAGTCACCCGCTGGTAGTAGCACACCCTCTGACCTTGGTCATGGAGGTGCCAGTGCAACTCATGGCAGAGCCAGTTCTTGTGGTTGGGGACAAAGACAATGAACTGTCAGCTCTACCATGCATGGCTTACAGCTGTCTGACATGTATACATGTAGGGCTAACACTGAGCTTGGCTGTGTTTATGCAGACACTCACACACCAATGTCACACTGAGGGCACCTACTGACATATACATTTACATGTTCCCTGTTGGCTACTGCCCTTACTGACTCACACACATACTCACTAACATTTTGTGTCAGACTAGGCCTCCTGCACCTCCAAAAAACACCCTGTGCAAATGATGAATGTGCCACATCCCTGTTGTCTGTCTTTTGACTTCAGGGGATACTAAAGATATGTGTCTGATGCACAGGGTGACTACCTACATTTAATAATGTTTTTTCTATGTCTATTTGTGCTGTTGTCCTACTTATTGTAACTGTCAGCTATATTGTAGTTAGCCAGTTAGACTGGCTAACTACAATATCTACTAGCATAATAATTCCTCTATTTTCTAGTTGATGTTTTTGTAAGGCTTGAGAAGTCAGTCAGTGACATGTGTCTCATTAATATATCTAGCCATTGTTTTCAGGATTGTTTAGTGCTAACTTATGTGTGTATATCCAAAGTCAACCCATCAGATTCTGAGCTCTGGACTGTATGTCAGCACTGCAGACAAAGCTCAAATCAGTAATACAGTATAACATTTTATTTTTTTGATGCACATCACCATAGGTTCAGAGGCTAATATGCAGTGACAAAGGTATTGTCCTTATGGTGTTTAGAACTGTAGCCAATACATCACAATATGATATGCAATGGCATTTATAATTCATGCCCATGATTGCTAGAGAAAGGACCGCCCATGTCCAACATATAATTAGCAGATAACATGTTCACATCAAATCTTTCAGCCTGTGCTCAAACAGGTTTATGGATGTGCTCATTTTGACATACATTAGAATCCTAATGCAGATGAGTGATAACCTTTGAGACATATATATGTCTACCCACCATGTCCTATGCATGTCATACCACACACTGAAGGCAATGAAACAGGTGGCTGTGGTTCCATATGACATATGGATGTGCAGTACATTCATCTCATTTAGCCCAAAGACAGCCATGTAATGCTTACATATTCTGGCTCAAAGCTATGTATCTTATACAGCATACACTGACAGTTACTTAATTCTGCCCACAGAAGAGACATGTTGGAAACTCTTTGATTGTTTATTACTCAGAGATGTCTGATGTCTGCCAACTTCCTGCAGGTGTCTGGGACAATGCTTATCAAAGGTGGGATTATATACATTAATAGTACTGATGATGGATGAGTATAGGGGATTTTATAATTTTTTTGCCGATGTAATGCCTTTCCTAATTAGATGTAAAATAGAGAATGTCTTCCTCCCCACAGTACACACATTTGGCAGTCGACATGTGTTACAAGGTATATTAATGCATAATTGGGGAATACTGTAGTCTATTTTTTTTTTTTAATAAGCAGGAACATATATTAACACAGGCTATGGTGATGCATGTTTGTGCAGTTGTTATAACACCCATGGCTTTGTCAGCAGTCATTAGTGGCGTAAAGATGTTTTGCTACACATCTTCTGCTTTATTTTGTGTCTTTTGATATGTATATGGCAAACATGAAGAGAGACAGCACTGACACATCTGTTACCACACAGGTGACAGATCAGCTGCTTGAGGTGAGATCTTGCATTTTGACTGAGTATTGTTGGTCTGTGCAACCCATCTGTTAACAGAAGGCGTAATATTTACCTTGGTTAGTTTCTCATTGAGAGCAAATGTTGGATTGAGTTGAAGTGCCTGGCCAAGGTAAGATAGGATGAGTGCACAGCCTTGTATATGTCTCTGCTCACAGTCTGGATTTTCTACATTTTTTTGCAGGCACAAGGTAACCATGAAAACAGCTAACTGGAACAGATCTACTATTTGGAGGTCACCTATGTCCTTTTTGTGTTAGATGCATGCATATTGTTTCCATTACCTTAAAGCAAACATTGAATACAGTTATGGGAGTATAATTCCATTTGTATGTTGCCTATCCTACATTGTGTGTGTGTGTGGGGGGGGTAGTCGCTGTATTGCATTCAATGTGGACAACAGCAGTACTCAGACCATGGATGAATATGGTGCCTAGTGCAGTAGCTCACTGTTGCAGCACATGAATAACCACCCAGAATGTCATCTGGTCCCATGGATTCTGGGATCTACATATTGGAGTGAGCAGTGATAACTTGCTTTTTGTACATACCATGGTTTGGAGGTGATGATGCAAAAATGTAGTAAGCTTGGTGTTGTCAAGTGGGATACTTTACAGCCACCTGTGTCTGCTAGCAGCTGTGGAATTTACAGTAGGTTAGTGTGTGCAATACCATCCAGAATTACTTCAATATACATCTGAGTAATATATTTTACTTTGCAAATGTAAATGATGTCAGGATTATGGTTATGTCTGGATATGTGTCATAAATTATTAGCACAGTTGCTATATGAGGCTTCTTCAAGGTGTCTCATTGTTTAGGGTGCACTGAGGTGAGTGGGCTTCCCAGACCATTTTGTACATGTTATATTTGTAAAAAGCAGCTTCTGTCACTTACTGTAGAATGTAGTAATGACAGATATACACCAGTATGTATTATATTTCCTGGTGGATCTGTCTTTGATTATATCAAGCAAGACTATGTATATACATTTGTGTAGATTTGTAGACAAGGCATCATGGTGTAACTTACCCCAACTGTCAATGTCCTTTCTGGAAGCCTGAGCTTGGACATTGAGTATCCCATCTCTTAGGAAGATGTAGTTACCTTGGATGATGTTTTTGAACCTGATTCCTCCCTTAGAGAGTTCATTAGGTATTCCAAACTCTACATATACTGTTTTATAGTTGGATTGACAGTGCAGGCACTACACATGTGCCACTGCATTGTTCACTAATTTTGTTGACAAAACAGGTCTGATATATTGCAGACCCTTTTGGGATGGTACACTATTTCTTCCATGTCATTTCAGTTTGCAAAATCCAGTTAAGTTTGTGTAAGTGAGTTTGTCCTCCTATAATTATCCATGTGAGGCATTATATGCACTGCTCAAAATAATCATGTCAACCTCTGTTGCAGGGGGAAAAGAGGGAAACTGGTAGGTGAGAATGGGAGGTTTGAACCTGGTATCTGCATTTTGAATGCTAATAGGAGGGTTATATGTGATCTGAGTGGTATTTTCTGGTGAATACTTATGGTGTGTACATTCTGAGGTCCTTCTTAATGTGGATCTATATTTCTGTCATTGCTGCTTGTTATGTAACAGAATGTATGACAGCTAGCTCGAGCAACATAGCAGCAGCCAAGTTTATTGGAAAATAATTGCATTGTCATTTATGTACTTATGAGGGCAAAATGTTAAGACATCTGTACATAAACCACATCACAGTAGGTAATCCAAGAAAACAATGTTAAAACTTGCACTATGTCCAGAAACAGTAACCTTCACTAAAGACTCCTACTGTACACACTTGTCAGAAGTGTTCAGGTGTAATTTCTATAAAAACAGATGTCATCCTAATGTTCATAGTCTTTTGGCTACTGCCATGATGGGTTGCCACAGAACATCATCTGCTTCCAGTTTTTCCTTTCCTCTGCATCCTGTTCTGTCACAACAACCACCTGCCTATCCTCGGTCACCACATGCATGAACCTAATATTGGGCCTTCTTGTTTTCCTCTTACCTGCCAGCTCCATCCTCAGCATCTGTCCCCAAACATACCCAGCATCCCTCCTAAGCACATGTCCAAAACAATGCAATCTCACCTTTCTGAACTTGGGTCCAAACCATACAACCTTGTGCTGACACTGTAACATACTGATTTCTAATTCTTTCCATCCTCAGCACACCTAATGCAAATCCTAACATCTGGAATTCTTCCAGCTCCTGTTATGATTCTTGCATTTTTGTCAGTGCCACCATCTCCAAACAATATCAAATAGCTGTTCTCAGTACAGTCTTATAGACCTTCCCTTTCGGAGTTTTTTGTACCTGTCTGTCATAAATCACTCCTAGCAGTCTTCTACACCCACTCCACCATGCATGCACAGTCTTCTTCATCTTCCTTCCGCACTCAGCATTACTGTTAACTTTAGCTCCCAAGTATTTAATATTATACACCTTTATCAACTTCCTGCAATGTCACCATTCCTGTATCCTCCCTCTCATTCACAGACATATATCATTACTCACTTCTGTATAGCATAACTTCACTTCTCCAGGGTCTCTGAAACATATTCTCTGATCAAGATATCATCCGCAAATTTCATAGTCCATGGAGTCCCCTTTGTGATCTCCTGTGTCAACCTGTCCATCACCATTGCAGAGAGATGCCATGATGTTTGTGCATAGCATGAAAGTAGTGTCGCAGCTGTCTGTCTTATATTACATGAAGTGATATCTAACTGTCTGTCAGGCCACTGTGGGCCCATAGCCTGTTGTGAGCAATACATATCCAATAATCTGATATAGTTGATTACATCAACAGTGTCTTTTGAAGGCATGAGGACAGTGTACCATAGGCTGCAGTAAAATGATCTATCTAATGTCCACCTGCAACTCATACACACAAAGTTAACTACAGTGCGATTAAACCTTTACCTATCTAGGCTTACAGACTAGAGAACACAGTACTTAATGCATAGACCACAGCACAAGTCTGACTTTAACAGGACTGCAGGTAACCTTATAGTAGATGACATTAGCAGGCCCTGTGGGGTACAGGAAGTTGGAGGACTGCTAGACATGGAAGTTTTTACAAAAACAAAAGCAATACAAAACCATATCAGTTTCCAAGGCAGTGTTGAATACACGCACATACTCTTTTTTATGGAGACAGACACACACACACACACACACACTCACACACACACACACACACACACACACACACACACACACACACACACACACACACACACACACCATGTTGGCTGCAGAAAGATTAGAACTCCTACCTATCTAGGTTTTCAGACTAGAGACCACTCGCCACAGCACAAGTCTGACTTTATCAGGACTGCAAGTGATCTTATAGTAGATGCAATCAGCAGGCCCTGTGGGGGCAAGAGGTTGGAGACTGCTAGACATGGATGTTTTCTTGCAAGCACAAAAAGAAAGCAAACAGCATGCCAGTTTCCAAAGCAGCTTTGGACTCCCACTCCCACTCCCACTCCCACTCCCACTATTCTTTATGGAGACATACAAATAAACACACACACTCACACACTACTACAGTCAGAACTGACCCCTACCTATCTAAGTGCACAGACTACAGTCTTAATGCAAGCACCACTACACAAGTCTGATTTTTAACATGACTTAACGTGAACTTATAGTAGATGACATCATCAAGGGATGTAGGGAACACCAATTTGAGAGGCCTGCATAGGCACATTGCTCCTTAGTGTCATCTGAGACTAGTAGACTAACAGTAATATACTGTTTAGAGGCCATAGCTGTGTAACAGCACAAGTCCTTTATTGAATATATTTGGATGTTTTCCTTTGGCAGTGCAACCCTGTGAGCACAAATTTATCACCATGTCCATGAGGTAGCACACACCATTTTGTATTACACCTTTGTTTTGTGTTAGATGTATATGTTGTAGAATTGAGGAGATCCCATGATTGTACTGATTGTTGTTGAAGTTAGTTGTGAGGAAACACATATGGATATGTTTATTAACTGCATGTACAGACAGTTATACTGTGCCTCAGTTTGCAATGTTTACACATCTTGAAAATGTATATGATGTAATAGCTATATCTCTCAACCTCACAGAACACAAAATCTGCACAAAGCCATTATTAATATGTTGAATGTTGAAATATTGCCCTTACAAAACTACAATGTTGATGGGATAATAGGTTTTGTAGTAGCATGTATTTTTGGAAGGGTATGACATCCATAAATAAAATGTATGTCATTATTTTCTCACTTAATTCTCAATGATTTAGCAATAATGTTGTATAAATCAACATTTTAATGGGAACCGACTGCAAATATTATGTAAAAATATCGACATTGTTCATAAATCAGTTCACTTTAGAGCTATAATAGGCATAAAATACAATGAGTATGGCACTAAGTTTAAACGCATGTGCATTTCACTCTTCTACATGTTTGCACGGTGTTAAGCAGTGCACACATGCAAGGCGCATTGCTAACACCCACTCTTCCTATTATGTAATGTATACAGCTTACTGCAGCCCACTCCTCTCATTACTCCAGGCTGTGATTTCACAATTGCTATGGACAATCTATAATTGTTATCTGCATATCTCATTTTTATGCAGTTTTGCACTTTGCACAAAATAGTTAAGCATTATTAAAACTGTTTTCAGCATGTGCTGCCTCTCGCAAATAAGTACTAAAAATATAAAGATGAAAACGTTATGGGACACACAGTCACAGGCTGTACAAAACACAGACTATAACAAAACACCTCCAAATCTTCAACTTACATCAGGATGATTAGAACCCAAAACACCATTAAAGCTTCATCAAGCAGGAAGGCTGTCTTCATCCTTTTGGCAGCAAAAGCTGCTTTCTTAACTGGGGTTGTTCCCTACACAACTAACTTCATAAAAACTGTACTGTGCTATCATATCATGCTCAGTATATTGTGCAAGTACTTCTATGAGTTACATTTGGACACAGACCTGTTAGTAGACACAACTCCTGACAAACATGATTATAACTTATACATTTCTCTGTCTTACAATTCTGTGTTTGTGGATGGGGTGGAAAACACATTTGAAACTGCAATGGAGTGGGGTCAATTCCTAACTTCTGTCTTGCATGATGTACCAGTATTCATCTGTGGATGGACTCTGTGAGTGTTTTATGCCTGATGCACAACAATTACATATGACAACATTGTAGTAATGTGTGTGCACTCGCATGTTAACTTAAGTTATCTACAAAAGCACCACTATATATTTGCATACTGTAACAGGGTAAGACATATCCAGGGATGTGTCATAATAGTGTCCAACACTACAGTCTAGGTTCAGGTCTTACCTTGCAAAAGCAGCAGTTGACACAGCATTAGTTCAGGGCTGACTCTGTCTGATGCAAACAGTAGACAGCCAATATATGTATAGATAAATATTGTGTGAGTTGCCTGACATCAATTTTAATATATGTATGTGAGTAGGAGGAAGGTGTTAGACCCTAGGTGGTCAGTGAATGTGCTGTGTATTGTCTCTTATCTAAAGCAAGGGAATACTGAACATGCCTACATCTACCTACAGGGATAGCAGTTGAGGGTTCCTCCTCCAAGTCCTCCTGTGACTGTGGTGACCTAGGCATTGGTTGGGAGATGTGAACTCATTCCCTTTGTTGATCCTGCTGCAGCTGTTTTCATAGGATCAAATTGTGCAACATAGCACAAACTGTGAAAATTTGTATAAACATGCTTAGAGTATACCGCAAGGCTCCACTGGCTATATCTAGGCACTTGAATATTGACTTCAGAAGCCCAAACACACACTCTGTGATGTTCCTAGTTTGTAAATATGACTCATTATGGCATTCTTCCATGGTTGTGTGTGCATTTATGATGGGTGTTATCATCCATGGTTCCAAGGCACAGCCAGCATCCCACAGTAAATGGCCCTGTGAGATGTTCCCTTAGCAAACATGTGGTACAGCTGTGATGTATGCCAGATATGGGACTTGTGATAAGTGCCAGGGTTGCCAGCACACACATTCAAGATAATCCCCTGGGCATTGCACATGACTTGTCAGTTGATGGAGTGGTTTTCCTTGTGGTTAATGTAGATTCTACACTGCACACCAGGTGGTGCCTTGATGTGTAAATGAGTGCAATCTATGGCACTCAGTACTTCAGGGTAGTGCACTACATGATAGAAGAGTTGCATATTGGTGGTCCTCTCCTCAGCAGTGAGGGGAAAACATATGTGTTCACTGGCATGTATAAGCATAGCATCCAGTAATTGGTGGAGTATCCTGTTTGCTGATGCCTGTGACACACCCATCATGTTGGTCCCCAGTTGGTCTTTGAAAAGTACCTGTAGCTAATATTTTAAGGGCTACACTTACCTACATTTCCAGTGGGATGGGTTCCCTTTGATTAGCTCTGGCTCTGATTTGAGGCCAACAGAGCTCACAGAGTTCTTGTAATGTGTCCCTGTCCACCCTGTAGCACTCTGCAATATCCAGCTCATGTAGCACCTGGTGGGTCACCCATGGTGTGAGCACTCTTCTCCTTCTTGGTCTAGGCCTATTGTCATCAGCACCAGCAGCATTGACTTCAGCCTTGAGCACATACAGGTGTAGAATAGCTGCAGCAGCCCATAGCATTATGTCAGTTAAAAGTTCCAAGTCTCTGCTCCAATGTTGTTGAATTATTGAGGGAAAACAGACTGTAGGCTGTATGATTACTTTATACATTTCTTGATTAGGACCACCATCTGGTATTGGCTGCTTTAAATGACATTCACCTGCTTAGGGTATAAGTGACAGGATTTAGAACTCCTGCTGCAGTGTGCATTGTTGTAACTGTAAATAATATCATCCCTATTGTCATGATACATACAGAATACACTAATTACAGATAATTGTTCTTCAGTTCAATGACCTGTAAAGCCAGCACAGTATAATTAAAAGTTGACATAGCCTGTACTTGAACCCAAGGCTATCTGCACTCTAGTACAACACCTAACAGTCATTCTCACAAGACTAGAGGGGATTAGTTGCGTGCAACTCCACTTACCAGATTTGCGTGATGCTCAGAAGTTGTCATCCATGGAAAACACACACCGTGTAGGAGCTTACGCAGAGTGTACAGCCCTACATGGTCCCTGATTTTTGTGATTCAACAAATCCACTCATTGTTTACATCAATTACATCATAACCATGCTGGCAGCCTGGAAACTACATGGATACTGGCCATGTAATTTGGGCAACAGCACAGTTGCATGGATTTAAAGATACAATGCAGGGTATTGCTGTAATTGTTATGACAATATATCATACCAAACTTTTTAATTATATTTTTATTATTGTTTTAAAAACATTTTGTGCATAGTGGCGCATTGTGCAGATTTGTGCTAAAATAAAAATGATTATATTTAAACTGATTTTACACATATTCCTGGTACTTTTGGGCATCGTTGGCCAGTCAATGCCTGTTTTTACCTTTTTATGGGTATTCTGTCCATATCACAATGTAAACACAGAAAAAGTGACCATGTAAGCTTTATTGAATTTGCACCACAAATTTCAGCTTATAAAAACAACTATTTCTATAAAGAACACTTCTGGCTTTTGCCTACCTTGCCCATTAAAGTATTCCAGTTGTTCACCCTATAAGCTTTTTGTCTGGCAAAATGTATCAAATAAATATAAAACATTCACCTGAGGAGTGAGATACAATAAGCAATACATGTAAAATGAATAGTGTTTTCTTTATGTAAATTTTAAGTTACTTTTAATGACAGTTGTCTGGATACCTGGATACAAGAAATAATACATATAAGACAAACATAATCTGTGTCATTTTTTTAAGTACATTTTATGTTACCTTAAATGACAGGTGTCTGGGTACCTGGAGAAAAGTCTGTCTTCCTTCTTGCATTGTATAGCCTTTTTATTCAAACAACAATGAGCCCCTTCATTTGAAATCGAGTAAAAAATAATAGCAACATTCCAATATTGACAGTGGATTTTTTTTAAATACACTAAATGATATACACATACGTACTTTAGACTGCTATGATATTCCCTTTAATGTACTAATAACATGTCACAAACTGCAATGGTTTAAAAAGTTCAATATTACAGTCCTGCAAATTGAGCTAAAATCTATACTTCAGTGAGACATGCAATTACTGAATGACAAGTGAAATCATTTATGATGCTAAGGATACTATCAACATAGAAATGTACTCAGGGTGATGTGCCAGCCATAAGTGATATGTGGACCCTGGGCCAGGGGCAGTATCGGTTCTAAGCGATTTCATCTTCCTTGATGCATTTGTGCTCTGTGACCTCTCATCCTACACTTTCTGTTTCACCACAATGATTCTTCAGCTCTAGTAAGAAATCTATATCTGTTTTATGATACTGGTCAAATACATTTACTAGGTTGTGGGCCTTGGATTCGTTTTATTCTCTGTGTTGTTCCTCTCTTTCTCTCTGCCATTCTCTTCAGCAATTCCTTGCAATTACTATTTTCTTTTACATACATAAACAAGTGCATATCCTCTTCACATGGATTCATCTATTTTCTTCGTCCACATAGAAGATCTTACTTTTCTGTCTGTTTACTTGCCTTTCATCATCTTACAAAATGATATCACTTTTATTTACCACACCCTCTCGACTCTTACTACATTCAGGACATTCTGCATGCATTGTTTCTGCTCTTTTACTTCCTAAAATCTGAATAATTTCTGCAGTATCTCTGTAATCATTGCTATTCTACTTTTGTTTGACTTCTGCATTTTCTTTCAGATCTCAGATAATTGTTTTACAAATTCTTCTCTTTAAAAAAATCTAGGCATTTGCTTCTAATACTGTTCCATAAATGTTTCCAAATGCAGACTTGCAATGCATTGTGGTAGATCACCCCATCCTGTGCCTAGAACGTCATATCTGGATTCCCATCAGGACTTGGAAGTAATAAATTCTTCCTTGCTGCAAACTTGCCTCTAATCTTCCCCATCTGTTGAACAATTTAGCAACCATTGCCTCACAGTCGGAGTATCTGAATAATCCAGCCCATCCTTAGAATGGATATATAATGTAATTCTTATATAGCAAATCCTTCTAAGGTTTAAGTTTGGAGAAGAGAGCCCAGCTTACTGATTATCAACAGCTTCACACAACTACATGTACATTAACTCCAACTTGGAGAAATATAACCAGCCTACAAATTATCTAACCTTTGAATGGCAGTGCTCCTAAATACTAAGTTAAAATCAGACTAATGGCTGAATTGCTTGATGATACTATCTCATAAAAGTCGCAAAGAAGTGCAAATCAACGCAAACATTTGCCAGTGCAGTCCATATGTCTGCATTGTTACTTAATGCTGTATAATTGTACACAAATTGAACAATCAGTCCAGCCATGTTTGCATCAGTCTTGTCTCAAAATGCTACATTTGCTGAAATTCAAATGAATAAGCCCTCTTCTTAATTTTCCCTACACTACCACCCTTCCTTTATTACTGAGTGTCACTCACCATAGCACATTTCAGAGCAAGCTAAATAAGTATCTTAAACAAAGTTCCTATGCTGATAGACATTAAAATATTAGTATTAGCTTTTTTACCCAGCCTAACATATAAAGCCTTATACAAATTGACATCTCCTCAAATGGCATTCCTTTTTCTCTCAGAGACTTTTTACTTTTTCTTCTTTGCTTCTGTCTCTCTTTTCCTCTCTCTCTACCACTGCATTGTAATCTTTGTAAATAAATCTTAAAAGTATACCTTGTCATGTAAAATGTAAATCTCTGTTATATTTATGAGATGGTTGTCAAAACCTAATCAGGCTGCCACTCTGATGGCATGGAGGAATAAAGTCTTAACTACAGCCCAGTCAACCAGAGTCTGATTGGTAGCTCAGGCAACTGATGGAACAGCAGAGAGTGATGGATTTGTCCATGCTGGGTGGGACGGCATTCATCACTGATAATCTCTTAGGAAAGGCATGGTTCAAAGAGGGGGAATTGCCCTTGAAATAAGTGGTGAGTGCGGGAGGCAGGGCAGGGAAGTGGGTAGGGCATCTAAAGGCCTGCCCCAGGGCAGAAGTGGAGATGGAAGAGCTCCTAGCACACTCTTACAGTCCACATTTGGTACCAGTGATATCAGAGAAAGTCCAAGGAGGGTGAAAGTCAAACTGACAGACCTGGTGTGGATGTGGGAGCCAGAGGCCTAAATGATGTCCCAAGGGGGACCAAAAAAAAAAATCTAATCAGATTTATCACAGCTGGCCAAATCTCATTTTCCTAATATCAGATGGAGTGAGCCACATTCTCAAAATCTATATGTACCAAAATTCAGATGCTCAAAGAGTGCAGGGTAACACAGAAACCTAGGCAGGCATGTCTTGCTGCAAAGCATTACAATGAGATATCTGACCACAGCTTAGTGTATATCAAACCTGAATCACTTTGCTTCAGTAATAATTACTTCAATAGGTGCTTGATCACGGGAACATCCTAGAAAAGAAGACAATAAAATGGAACATTATTTTCATGATCTTAAGATTCTTAAAAACTGCAGCTGTAACTTATTTATTTTCTGAATCTAGCGGCAGCTGCTTCATATTCATACATTATATTTTTAGTATACATTCATTTAAGTTGATGTACTTCCTTATCATACCCAGCAGCTGTATAGCATGATATATTGAACATTTTCATCAGACTGTCAGGAATATTTTAAGATTAATAATGGCTGTTATCATCTGGGAATAATAAATTTCAGATTCATTTGTTTGAAAAACTCTTATTCAGAATGTAACAGCACTATATTACCTACATTAGATTATTGCAGAATAACAACTTTGCTGTTCTTGAATGCAACATTTTGATTAAACCAAGTTTGTGTTATTGTTTCACAACTACTGTTTTTTTTTCTCTTGCCTTTATGGAGACAGACATCTGCTGTTTCTTAGTTCCATAAAATGCAGGACTGATTTTCTAGCATTAATGGTATAATGGTGAGTGTGGCTGCCTTCCAACCAGAGGTCCCTTCCAAGAAATTGACTTGGCTTCATTTCCCCACCAATGCAAGAAGTCTGTAAATTTAGACTTGTTTCCTACCCATTCAACCTTTCCTTGTTGTGCTTTCAAACGTGAAGGCTTTTGATCTGATATCTGGTCTTGGCAGCTCCTCCCCATCTCATCTCCTCTATAACTGGCCATGGAAGCTCTGGGCAGTCTTGTCTGCTCTGCTCATCTTACTGGACACTGACAGATGAATCTTGGAAAGCCCACCCCTTAGACTGTTGGTGTGCTTTGAAATTGCATTAAAATGTGCGTTCCATATCACTGGCTTGCCTGACTTTGAATTACAATGTAATTATTTATAGCTAGTTGCTTGATTTGTTACTGGTGCATTTTCAGTTGTGGCTATCTAAAGTGCATTTTCAATTAAGAAGAATAAGACTGAAGTTCTAGTGGCAGTAGAAAGGTACCCTGGTCTGTCTGAATTGGGAAACACACAGGGAGGCTTAAAATTTCATTTGCCACTGATTTTTTAATTGATTAAATCACTTTTCATTGAGATTATAACTTCCATGCATTTACTCAGCTCTTGGCTCATTTCCATAGAGATCAAATGCCTGGTGTCCTTACCTGTGTTTCAGAGTTTTTGACTTGCATCTGGTGCCAGTGGGTAAGATAAGTATTTTAAATTGAAATACTATACTTTCCTAAGCTATTTTTTAAGACTGCTGATGTATTTTTAAATTATTTTAATTCATTTTTCTGCATTGCATCAGTGTAAAGTATATTTATTTTTCCTTGGCCTAACTGCTGCTACTGTGTTTTGAAATCATCTTATGGTGTGTGTTTCTCATTGCTGGCTTGTCTGTTTTAGAATTATCTTGTAATTATCTGTTATATTTAGTGGTTTGTTTTGTTTCTAGTATCTTTTCATTTTTGGCTAATAAAAGTGTCATTTTACATTAAAAAGCCTGGGACTGTATTCTACAGGCAGTTGAAAGGTAGCCCAGTCTGTCCGAGTTTGAAAACACACAGAGAGGCTTAAACTGAGATTGTTTTATTGGTCAGAGGACTTTTTAGTTGGTTTATTTACTTTTCTTTGAGTCTATAAATTCCACCCCTCATTGGACAGTGGCATTTACCAATGCCTTGTATAGATGCAGTCACTTAGAAACTAAATTTTCCCTATAAAACATCTCCTGCAACTTTACTAAGTGCTCAGTTGCACAAAGAACAATGTTTTGTGACCTGAGGAGAAGTGCTTTACAAATTCAGTCATACCTAACCAATTTTAGTTTCCACCCTCGGAGCACCCATTTCAGCCTTCTGTACCACCCTTTTATAGTTTACTTAAAAAAGACTTGACACAATGGATGGACACTTTCTCAAGTTATCTGCTACCAGCTTGTTAGATAAGGGCAACCAGAGATAATGTAGGAATTGTTTCATGTTCACTGAGAAATGATAAAAAATGGTCCAACCACTGCAGATAGGTTCCACTAATTTATTAAAATAAAATACCAAATGAGCGCTTTCATCTTGAGAAACAAGACTTCATCAGATGGTAATAAATTAGTGGAACCTATCTGCAGTGGTTGGACCATTTTTTTATTAATTTTTGGTTATTTTAGGGCTTTTTATTGGATTTCTTCATGTTCACTGAGAGCCAATTAATCCTTGCTGAAATGGATGCAGTATGTGAGAAATGTAATTACACAATGTCACTGGAGGCAAGGTTCTCACTCAGAAGCACTCAAAATAACAATCAGATGTTTGCTAATCTAAGCATAACACCCACCACACACACATAGTACTGACACAACACATAGACAAACATATGCTGAGGCACTTAAAAGCAACCTTCCTAAACCCCAAAACTTCTTAGACATTCATCCTCAAAAAAAAAAAAAAATCAGCAACCCCAAAAGCACTCCACCAAAACACAGCACCCAACACAACACATAGATCCACACCATTTAGAACCTCAACTTCAAAGTCCATAAAGCAAACCAACACACTACCCCAATATTTTAGTCATAGGAGACTCCATTGTGAGACCTACAGATGATACGCTCACCAGACTGAATAAGGAGAAAATCATGCTCAGCTGTCTGTCAGGGTCCAGGATCTACCATATCACTCATGCAATCAAGTCACTAGACCACAAGTAAAGTATGACAATAATAGTCTATGTGGGTGTAAATGACCAGAGACATACCTCCCTGGACTATATGAAGAGAGAAATTATGGAGTTTTTGACTATGTGTCCTAGGCTGGTATGTGTCTAGCACTGAGCAACATACTAGCATCACCATGGATGCTGCCACAATTTGAATTAAAAAAAACTGACTTCAATAATGGGCTTAATTTCTGGTGTCAATCCATGGGGGTACAATATCTGTCAGCATAGGAGGATATAGTCAATGGACCACATTGCTTTGCCAAGCATGTTCTGCACTTGTCCCCTCTAGGCTTTCAGATATTGGCTTAAACATTGCCCTCTCCCATAGTGCCTTTTTTAGACAATGCCAAAACGAAAAACCTTACTACATAGCAAAAGTAATGCAAGGGAATCTTAAGGTGTCACTACTCAATGCCAGGAGCCTAAACAAGAAGCTTCACATCCTTGAAGCTCTACTCACCATGAAGAATGTGGACATCAGTGCAGTTACTCAGACATGGCATAGAGCTGTGAAGAGCACCTCAGTGGTGCAGGGCTACAATGCCTTCCACACATTCAGGTCAACTACTGCTCAGACAGGGACCAAATGATGCGATATCTGAATCTATATCAGCAACAAACTCACATCAAGACTAATAAAACAAGATAACACACCTGAGCTTCTCCATGTCCAGATTTCCATAGGCAAATTCCCATATTATATCCTTACAAGCTACAGGTCACCCTTTATGGCTCAAGAAACCCATAACTCATACTTGGACTTACTGGAGACCCTCATCATTCAACTCAATACCTTATTCATGGGTTACTTCAATTACACCACTATAACATGAAATACTGACATTATCCCACACATGCACAAACATCTTGGACCAGAGAGTCCATGCACCCACTAGGGGTGCATACATACTTGACCTGGAATTCACAAAGGAAAATACTGTACCCCATGCACCCATTCCGACCCCTCATGTATATCCTTTCTAGTAAGGTCAGGCTACAAAGCTGTCTGCTTCATAATAAAAATCAGTTCAGTGTCCTTGGCTAAACCTTTTACATTTAGGAACTTTTCTCAGGTAAATGCACTACTACTAAGTGATAAGTTGTCAACATTTCAAGCCCCCTAAACCCAGAGAACACAGCTACCTATGTGGAATTGTTCACAGAAATCCTGTAGAGTTATGTCAATAAATGCATAGATACAGCTGTGCCTACAATAAATAAGCCCAGAACTACCTCAAAAAACAAACTAACCTGATAAAATCCAAAAATAAACAGACTTTACAACAACAGAAAAAAGTCATAGCAAGATTTGGAAGTGCTACACTCAGCATGATAAAAACACCCTTGTCAATCTAAACAGACAATTGTTTGTCTTTTCTTTTTGGCTTTTCCCAGTTAGGGGTCGCCACAGCAGAACTCCGGTCCGCTAATGATTGGCAGTCAATTTTTATGGTGCCGAGTTGCCAGCCCAACGCCCAACCTTCAGCTAAGGCATGCCCCATTCACGCATGTCTTTCGGAGGCCACTCGACCACGGGGAGGACATGCAGACTCCACAGAGAAGGCACTCCAGCCGAGACTCGAACAGGAGAACCTCTTGCTGTGAGGCAACAACACTACCGCTGTACCACCACAGCTTATTATGGGCTAAATTAAGTCTACTAAACCCAAATCTGAGGCAAAGCTAGCCTCCCAGGCAAAAGGCAACCACAAGGCTTTCTTTAGCTATGTCCAAAACCTCAAAGGCAGCACACAACAGTGTGCAGAACTGATTGTAACTGGATCCACCTTCACTAAGCCAGAAGATATAGCAAATCTGCTGGTCAATAAATTCAGCTCCAATTTTACCCCACACCTGCACCCCCCCGGCTGCCCCTCCCTCCATGAAATACCCCCATACAACCCCCCACCCCCAACAATCATTAGGGGGCAGGTCCTAGATGCACTCCCTAAAATCAAGAACAGTACATCACTGGGACCCACTAATATACCAGTATGCCCCCTAAACAGCCTGAAACATGGCCTGTCAGGACCATGGAGTCACTGTTTAACCAAAGCCTCCAGAAAAGCTTTGTGCCTTGCAAACGGAAAACTGCAATGGACATATTTGCACAAGGCCAGGCCATTGATAGACCCAGGGAACTACAGACCCCATATGTCTGACCGATCTCATATGCAAAGAAGAATTATCATGGAAATATTTAATAAGGACTTTAAAAAAACTTCAAACACTGATGGATGTCTTTGAGAAGGACTCCAAGGCAAGAGATGAGGGGAAATATGGTGCTTACTGCCTGCCTTGACCTGGCTAAGGTATTTGATACTATACCCCACTTGATGATTGTAAACAAACACATGGATGTAAGCATAAACCCATATCTTACATTCAGGATAGCCAGCTGATTCACAGATAGGACTCAGAAAGTTAGGATAGATAGGGTAAACCACCTCGACAAAGACATTGGTCACTAGCATGTATCCTCAGGGATCTGTGCTGGGTCTGTACCTTTTTGATATCTGCTTCTCGGAAATCAAGACCAATGTCAATGACCACTGGCTGACCAAGTTTGTATATGATTGCAAAATAGGAGCAGTCATAGAATTCCCCCTAGTCATTCACTCTAGGAAATTACCTCATTGATAACACACCCCTAAGAGTAGAACCAGTAGTCATGGATTTGGGTACATATGTAGATACTAACCCCATTTTCAACTAGCATTTGTCTTAGGTAGTAAGGAATGACTCTATGTTGCTCATCTTATAAACAAGAGCATGACATCTAAGTCCAAGGAAATCATTGTTCCACTGTATTCTTCAATCATCAGGACCATCATTGAGTACAATGCCCCTTTTGGTATGTACCTTACCAGGCACATGCAACAACTGGAACTTCCAGAGAGTTCTATACAAAAAGAATACAGGGCATAAATAGCATGACCTGTACAGACAGCCCCAAAGCCCTATCTCCATACTAGCATATAAGGCATCCTTGGGCCTCACTCTGATGGACCATCTGCCTATCCATAAAATGAATCTAGGGATTTCAACTTTGCTTGTGACATAAATAGGACACAATGGAGGGTCAGGTATGTATCTCAGAGACCTCTTCTTCTCTGGAACACACTTCCTAACCAGGTGAAGCAGATCTCTTCCCTAACCCTTTTCAAAAGAAACCTGGCCCAGTGGATGGAAAACTGGAAGTGCACCCTGAGTCTACCTGTCTCTAATGAACAGAGTAATTCTGTAAATCTTGCCATAGCTTACAGGCAGAATAGCTGTCAAACATAAAACAGTATTTACAGAGACCGTGTGACAACATTCAAGCTCTCTTCCTTATTCTAGAAACAGTGAACCACAAAACAGCTCCACTTCTTACCATACATCAACCTCTTACAGCAAGAATTTTGGACAAAGCTGCAAATAATGGGGGGACAAAGGCCCAAAAATAGGGACAGCTTTTAAATATTTCTCTTACAAACTTAGAAAGTTGATAGAACAACAGGCTTTGCATTAGCATAAATTTTCTGAAGGATATTAAGTCTGAAAAGCAAATGTCTGCCATTATTTTCTGACTTCAGTCCTTAGTGATTTTGCCAGTGATTTGTCAGAAAACTACAATTTATGACAAACAAACCAAAACTATGAGTCAAAAATCTGGACATTCTCTGAAAATCTGGCAGTTGAGAGCCATGCTTCCTACTAAATGGAGCAATAAGACCATTTGACCCTTCCTCTCAAAAGTCAGGTCTCTTCTCTCATATGGATACCCTCCAAATTGCTTTTTTTCTTTCTATTGGTCTGTCTCTAACTAGAGACTTCCTCTGACCCAGTTCATACCCCAACATCTCAGATCTGCTATAAACAAGGATGCTGTGCTTCATATACTCCCTTTGTGGTCTGTCCTTCATTACATTTAACATTTTTGTTTGTTTCAATGTTAATCTTCTTAAAGGGACCACCTACCACTATCCCATCTTACCCCCTCCAGTCTAGCACATTTAAAGGAACTAGCAACCATCATATTAATATATATTAATACATGTACTTGGTACTATATCATTATAACTGGGTTTTTCAAGATGAATGGCCTTGCATATGTAATTAGCTCTTTAGATGCATTCTTAATTGTGACACCAGCTGCTAATATGCAGTGTGCTGCTGGTTGCATCATCTCCTCTTACACATGCACATGCACACATGCACGGGTGTGCACAAACAGTCATGCACATACACACTCACTCCCCAAAACTTTTGATTTGGTTTAGGAAATTTAGCTCAAGAAGTATATAAAGCACTTAAGAAACTGCCTGTGTCTAGACTGCTTGATCTGCAGTACCAGAGAGGGTGAAATGACTGGCTTTATCTCAAGTGGTGTTCAGAAGATGAAAAAGAAAGGGTAACATGATAGAGATTAATTAAAATGAAGAGAGATGCATTAGCAATGTACAGACAAGTAGTTCATATGCTGTGAAGTCACTTGGCAATACTGGACAACATAAATGGCATCTTATAACAAACAGTACCACCTGTTGAGAAATGGAAACCCTTTTTTATTGAAAAGATGGTGATGTATTGGTGAAGATGATATTGTGGACCTGTTTCATGTTAAAGTAGTCTTTAACAATTTAAGGTCTAAGAAACATGTGCAATGAAGTGAATAGGAACAAAATAAAAGATGGGAGTGGAAATCTTCATGGGATTTATTGCACTTTTCGACTTGTATTGGAAATGCAGTAATGCACTTGTGACAAATCACACAAGTGTTTAATATACCAGTTCCAACTCTTCTCTCTTAGACACCTCATTTACAAAAGTTTATTCTTTATTGTTGATCCTACCTATTTCTACATATTCTGTTTAACGTCTCTTAAAAAATATGCTTCAATGATGCAGGGTCTCAGTAAGCTGTACATCAGGGTCTCAGTAAGCTGTACATCAAGGTCTCAGTAAGCTGCACATCAGGGTCTCAGTAAGCTGCACATCAGGGTCTCAGTAAGCTGTACATCAGGGTCTCAGTAAGCTGCACATCAGGGTCTCAGTAAGCTGTACATCAGAGTCTCAGTAAGCTGCACATCAAGGTTTCAGTAAGCTGCACATCAGGGTCTCAGTAAGCTGTACAAGGTGACCTTTAGATATGCACTTTATTTTCACTGCTTGGGATGCACTGTTAACTATCTATAAAAGGACTAGAACTGGATTGCTAAAATTCCCTTTCCTTAATAAAAGCCACCCACTCACAGATGTATGAGGCAATGGGTACAATGTATAAGTAATGTATTATTTGCAATAAAATACATGGGATACCAGGTGCAGCTCCTGAGTGACCTGATATTTACAGAAAGATGTATATAGATGTGGATGTAACACCAAAATGATGCAATCCTTGTAGGAATATGCTTGAATTCCTAACATAACATAACATAATAACTGCTGGAAAATGAATGGGGTAGTAGGTGCAATACCTGTATCATGCATTCCTCATAAGGAGATTTATGGGGAAGTGGGTACAACTGAAAGATGCAATCCCCATAGGAACATGAACACTTCCTGCAACACTGACATGATACAATCACTGCAGGAAAATGAATGGGGAAGTAGATGAAATACCAGTGTCATGCATTCCCTGTAAGGAAATGGCATAAGCTCTTCATTCGTTGGCTTTTGCCTATGTTCTAATCTGTCGTCTCTACTTCGATGAGACCCCATTGCTCACTAATCCACAATGTTTAGTCTGAAACTGGGTCCCACCTTTTTTGCCCTCTAGTTCCCTGACTCTTGTCCCTGTTTTTAAAAGATATGATGTCTTACTCAGAGTCAGTGATAACAATTCTGAATTTCAGTTGTTGTCCATAGTTACCTACTCCTCTTCCTATTTACTTTCTCTATTTATTCCTTCATCTTTGTGCTGCCATTTTTTCATTCCTCCTTTACAGTATTTCTACCAGTATCTCACTGCCTTTTTCAGTCTTTTAGTTAGTAGCACTCCCACATTTCCCAGTACAGTTGCCTCAATCTCATATTCTAATTTCTGGTTTTATTAACAAAAGAGATAAAGAGAAATAGCTTACATTTCTGTTTTGTCGCCTCACACTTCATTCATATGCATTTACATCTTCTACAATTTCCACCTGTGCATGATGCATAATGATGCATAATTTCTTTGTTCCTTTCCAGGTGTGCACATACTCACTGCGAAAGTGGTCCTGTCATCCACCTGACACTTTTTTCCCCTGGGGTTCCACCTCTGGTGGTGTCTGAGATATCTACTAAAATTCTGCAGTCCACCCTGTGACCAGCAGTTCACTTCAAAGTTTCTTGATACATCTAAGAGGTTGTCTTCCCATTTGTGTGCTATGTGTTTTTTGATCTCTCCACTCCTGTTTATTGAATTCATTCTTTTTCCTGTTCCTCTCTTTTCTTTAGACAGGCTTGTAGCCCCTTCTTAGCTTCTCACAATTTATATTACTGTCCCTAATTTCATTTGCTACGTCTCATTGAGTGGCTTATTTTTCCTGTTTACTTATTTCCATCTCCATTCCATTTAACGTTCTATCTGCCTGCCTAGTGCTTTGTATGTTCCGCTCTTGTTTCATTTTATTTTCATCTTATTCCCTGTATATATGTCTTCATCACATACTTCTAGAACTGATTCTCCCATTTTATAGATTCACCATATCAGGTGGCTGTTTTGAACTATTTCTTTGTTTATTTTGCAGTTTCTGTCGTGCATGGACTGTGATATGAAACCTTGCATGTCTCAATTGCTAAATAGCCACAGGTAAGCCCTTTTTTGCTGCACCACCAAGTATGCTATCCATGCAGCTACCCTCAAACTTTTCATTTTATCTATTATGCTTACCAGCCATCTTTTTTATTTGTATAGACAGTCAGTCCTTTACTACCTTAATAAACATTCCAGCAAAGGGAACTGCATTCAGCAATTGCTCCTGCATCAAAAATCTGAAATTTAAACATGTGTGTGTGCAGGCAGGTGAGTACAGTAGAGAGTCGATTATCCAAAAGTTGATTATCCGAAACATCAATTATCTGAATGCAGCCTTTCAAAGTTTTGGGGTAGAAAAAATCTTAAAGTCTGAATATGAAAACATTACGCATGCTTTTTGAGCTTGTAGTCTGCTCATGTGTGAAAAATATTCTTTTATTGTCCACCAGAATCACTGAATGATTGAAAAGTGTATTATCTGCATGCAGAAAAACATTTTTAGAAGTTTTTTATCCGGTTCAATTACGTTTGATTATTCAAACAGTTTGATTATCCAAACTATCCTAAGTCCCAGTCACTTCAGATAATCGACTCTTTACTGTGTAAATGTCTTTGAAAACTTTTACTGTCAAGGTATCTTTCCCCAGTCTGTATATGTTTCAGTC
The DNA here is from genome assembly GCF_019279795.1 of Protopterus annectens. Classification (NCBI taxonomy): domain Eukaryota; kingdom Metazoa; phylum Chordata; order Ceratodontiformes; family Protopteridae; genus Protopterus; species Protopterus annectens. The sequence continues at coordinate 1,670,487,585 of NC_056739.1, forward strand.
TTTCTTGTAACAAATCCATCACAAATATCTCCAGCTCCAGCTCTGGCAATCTGTCTTGTATTCCTACAAATTTGATATTTCACATCATGGATCTATTCTCTAATTATTCTCTTTAAATTTGTAGTCTCCCACCAGGACACAAGTGCTCTTCAGCAATTACATTCTGCTTGCCGAACACACTCAAGCAAATCTGCAGTCTATGGCTACCACTCCACCCATACAGTATAAGAAGGAATCAGTACTGCAAACTAAACAAGGATATACATTTTGAGCATCAAGAGTAGTCCACCCAGGCATTCTACTTGTATGTTTTATGAGAGTGAAGCTATTACATTAGCAATATTTCTTAGTAGTTCTCAGCTTGCTAATAAAACTGACTGTTGTAGCCTTGTGCCCTCTCCACCCCCTGCTAGTACAGTAGTACTAACTGTACAATAGACAGTGTACATTTAATCCACATCTCTGTGACTAAATTAACCATCAAGCAGCCCTCTCAGTGCTTTCTGCCTTAGTTTGTATCACTTGGAAGCCCACCTGTTTATTTGCATCTCTATACATTCCCCTTCATTGCTAATGTATCTCCCTACTCTAATCTGTGCATGAACTGGTTACTAATCACCAAGTCAATGTGAAGACACACTCTCAACCTTAATAAACTTTGCTGTCTCTTCTCGCCTTCACTTTACAGGTAGTTTGAATTATTACTTACCCCCTCTGAGGTGTTCACTGATTTCCACTGATTGCCTCTCTGGTTTCTTTGCATTCCACCTGGTTTACACCCCCTGTGCTATCTCTCTCCCCCAGTCATCATCTTCTTTCGGCTGTTCCTGTTAGGGGTCGCCACAGCCAATCACTTGTTTCCATTTCTTCCTGTCCTCTGCATCTTGCTCTGTCACACCAACCACCTGCATGTCCTCTCTCACCACATCCATAAACCTTATCTTAGGCCTGCCTCTTTTCCTGTTACCTGATAGCTTCATCCTTAGCATCTTTTTCCCAATATACTCTGCATCCCTTCTCAGCACATGTCCAAACCAACGTAATCTTGCCTCTCTGGCTTTGTCTCCAAACCTTCCAACCTGGGCTGACCCTCTAATATACTTATTCCTAATCCTGTCCACCCTCGTCACACCCAGTGCAAATCTTAACATCTTTAACTCTGCCACATGCAGCTCAAACTCCTGCCTTTTTGTCAATGCCACTGTCTCCAATCCATATAACATAGCTGGTCTCACTACCCTCTTGTAGACCTTCCTTTTCATTCTTACAAGTACTTGTCTGTCACAAATCACTCCTGACACTCTTCTCCACCCACTCCATCCTGCCTGTACTCTCTTCTTCACCTCTCTTCCACACTCACCATTACTCTGAACTATTTGACACCAAGTATTTAAACTCATCCACTTTCACCACCTCCACTCCTTGCATCCTCACCATTCCTCTATCCTCCCTCTCATTCACACACATATATTCTGTCTTAGTCCTGCTGACCTTCATTCCTCTTCTCTCTAGAGCATATCTCCATCTCTCCAGGGTCTCCTCCACCTGTTCCCTACTCTCACAACAGATCACAATGTCATCTGCAAACATCATAGTCCATGGGGACTCCTGTCTGATCTCTTCTGTCAACCTGTCCGTCACCATTGCAAATAAGAAAGGGCTTAGAGCTGATCCTTGATGTAACCCCACCTCCGCCTTAAACGCATCCGTCACTCCCACCGCAGACCTCACCGCTGTCACACTACCCTCGTACATATCCTGTACCACTCTTACATACTTCTCTGACACTCCTGACTTCCTCATACAATACCACACCTCCTCTCTAGGCACCCTGTCATATGCTTTCTCCAAGTCTACAAAAACACAATGCAACTCCTTCTGACATTCTCTGTACTTCTCCATCAACACTCTCAGAGCAAACATCGCATCTGTAGTGCTCTTTCCCGACATGAAACCATACTGCTGTTCACTAATCATCACATCCCTTCTTAACCTAGCTTCCACTACTCTTTCCCATAACTTCATGCTGTGACTGATCAATTTAATCCCTCTGTAGTTACTACAGCTCTGCACATCACCCTTATTCTTAAAAATCGGTACCAAAACACTTTTTCTCCTTTCCTCAGGCATCCTCTCACTTTCCAAGATTTCATTAAACAATCTGGTTAAAAACTCCACTGCCATTTCACCTAAACACCTCCAGGCTTACACAAGTATGTCATCTAGGCCAACAGCCTTTCCATTTTTCATTCTCTTCATAGCTATCCTTACTTCCTCCTTGCTAATCCATTGTATTTCATGATTATCATTCATTATCCCTATATCATCCAACCTTCTCTCCCTCTCATTCTCTTCATTCATCAACCCCTCAAAGCACTCTTTCCATCTCCTCAACACACTCTCCTCGCTTGTGAGTATGTTTCCCTCATTATCCTTTATCACCTTTACCTGCTGCACATCTTTCCTAGCTCAGTCCGTCTGTCTAGCCAATTGGTACAGGTCCTTTTCTCCCTCCTTAGTGTCCAACCTTTCATACAACTCTTCATATGCCTTATCCTTAACCTTCACCACCTCTCTCTTTGCCATGCACCTGATCTCCTTATACTCCTGTCTACTTTCTTCATCTCTCTGACAATCCCACTTCTTCTTTGTCAACCTCTTTGCCTGCATACTCTTCTGTATTTCCTCATTCCACCACCATGTCTCCTTGTCATCCTTCCTCTGTCCCGATGTGATACCAAGCCCCTTTCTAGCCATCTCCCTTACTAGCTCTGCTGTAGTTACCCAGTTCTCCCCAGTACAAAGTCTATATTAGAATCCTGCTGAGCATGGGGCCATCTAGTCTCCCATCAGGACACAAGTGCTCTTCAGCAATTACATTCTGCTTGCCGGTAAGCCATTAGACTTCAGGAATTTGTTTAAACTGTTCGGATTTGTAAAGTAATACTTACTTTTTTCTCTTGTCTTGGTTGGCTCTGCCCTGCTCTGTTCACCCTTGCTAATGCTCGGGCTCTCTCCACTCCCCTGCTCTGCCCCCTATTCCCTCCCGCCTCCACTACCTCTACATTTATATTAATCACAGCCACACCTACAGCTCACCCTCACATCACCTCCACCAATCACAGCTCCTCAAGTCATATCACATTATACCACAAAAACTTGCTCCACACAAAATACTCCCAATCACTCTCATTCCCACTAGGCATTTTTTACATCACCCACACTTCTTCCCCATCCACATATAGTGCAACCCTATAATTTCTATTCAGACCCCTCACCTAGAAACAACTTAAACTTTATAACCATGACTATCACACAACTAAGTCTAGTCTGTCTTCTCATAATTCTTTACAACACCACAAGTTATCACTCTAGCAATATCCCTAAACTTAGTAGCGCAACACTACATTATGCACTCTCGTATACAGACACCACACATTATAATAATATCTGCCCACAGTTATTCAAGAACTACACAACAGACCAATTCAGAGCTAAACACATATGCACTCATTCCTACTCAAAAAAAACACAATACTTTCTCACACTCCTCACCAAACGTCAACATCTGTATAACCATTTAACACCAGGCTCACCATAAGTGGGGATATCCACCCCAACCCAGGCCCAAATCCATCCTGTCCAACACAAACTGCTCCAACACAAATGTCAGAACATAACATCCCCACTTTCTTCATCCCTGGGCAAATCGACAACAGCAGCAAAACCAACCATCTTTTAATGCTAAATATTAATATTAGAAGTATCAAAAATAAAATACCTGAACTCCAGGCCACAATAGCACACTACTCCCCAGACATAGTTGCTTTAACAGAAACCTGGCTAAATAAAAACATAGCTAACTCAGAAGTTCTCCCTACCAGCTACAATATCATTAGACAAGACAGACCACTTTGTAAAGGGGCTACAACTGCCTTACTGTACAAGTCCAACTTAACTGTCCGTCAATTACCAAACTCCTACTCTTCCCCCAATAATTGGGACATACTTATCTCACAACTTCAACTTCACCCTAAAAAGGTCATCACCACAATTGTGATCTATATTTCATCTGGTAATACACCTGCTAGCCGTGAAGACTTCTTATCCTGGTGTTCTTCCACATACTCACATGAAACCCTTATTCTGGGGGACTTCAACCTAGATTGGCTCACCTGTATATCAGAACCACCAAGTAATCTAATAAACCTCCATGGCTACCAACAGCTAGTCCAAATTCCAACTAGATGTGGTAAAAAATCTAAAAGGGAATCCATCCTTGACTGGGTCCTAACTAACAACCCCACATTGTACCCTCACACAGGCAGTCTCCCAGACACCTTACGTGACCATAACATAACATACTTTATACATAGTAGAACAAGCATATGCAAAACCACTAACTATATATCCACTAGAAACACAAAAAAATTCTCTCCTGAGGTCCTCAACACTTTACTCTGTAACTGTCACTGGACCCCCCTAAAAATCCTCCCACTTGACCAGGCTGTAGCATATTTCAACAAAACATTTCGACAACACCTAGACACTGTCTCTCCATTGTGCAAAATCAAGGTTATAACCTCTACAAATCCCAGGCTCAGTAAAGAACCCAAACAAATCTTCAAGTCCAGAGAGACTGCCTGGCTTTACTATCAAAAAAACAAAGAAACACAAAGCCTAACTAAGTACCAAGAACTGCGCAATCTTGCAAAAAAATGCATTAGGCTGGACAAAAAATCCTACTACACAACATTACAAACTAAATACCAACACAACCCGCAAAAATTTTGGAAAAATGTAAACCAGCTACTAAAATCCACCCAAAAGGCTACCCCCAAACCAACTACCCCTGACACTAAAGTTCCCATCGAAACACAATTCAACTCCCACTTTGTGAACTCAATTCTATCCTTAGTATCACAGGACAGTTCCTTCCTCACTATCCCCCCAACACAAATAACACTAATACAAGCTTTACCCTCAAAACAGTTTCCACCACTTCAATCAAAAGCATGCTCTCCAAACTAAAAACCTCATCAACAGCAGCCGACCTACTCCCCAGCTATTTCTTGAAACTCACAGCAGATGCTAATGCTATCCCACTCTCCACTCTCACAAACAGATCAATTGTTGAAAACTATGTGCCCAAACTCTGGAAAACATCCTATGTTACACCCATACATAAAGGCGAGACCTCCACTGAAATTAATAACTACAGACCCATTGCTTTACTCTCCCCCCTGGCCAAAATCCTAGAAAAATGCATCCATACCCAGATGCTAAACTATCTCCTAGACAGCAACATCCTGTCACCAATTCAGCATGGTTTCAGACCTACCCATAATACCACTACAGCCCTCCTCTGCTTCATATACACAGTAAACTGTCTCAAAAATGAAGGCCTACAAGTGTCAACTCTTTTTTTTGGATATGTCCAAAGCATTTGACACAGTCTCACACCAAATCCTGCTAAACAAACTAAACCAATATCATCTATCAAATTCCACTCTTACCTGGTTCCAAAGCTACTTAACTGACAGGTACCAAGCTGTGAAATGGGAAAATTCTCTCTCTCCTCAGCTGCCCATAACTATAGGAGTCCCACAGGGTTCTATCATAGGACAACTACTATTCACAGGCTTCACAAATGACCTCCATACCTCCACACATCATGCATCTATAATTCAGTATGCAGATGACACTACCTTAATCTGTGCTGCACAAAACATTCCCACCCTCCTGCAAACAACTCAACTAGCATTCTCTGATGTTGAAAACTACCTTACCAAAGCCCAACTTATCCTCAATCCAAAGAAAACTCAGCTTATTATTATAACCAGTTCAAACAAAAACACTAACAGTCAATTCACTATCTACTCCACACATGCTACTCCAATTGCTCCAGTAGGAAAGGCTAAGCTATTGGGAATAACCATAGACTCCCACCTAAAATTTGATAGTCATCTCAACTTAACTATTAAAAAAGTACATGCCAAACTGGGGTCAAACCATTTCTTACCAACAACAGAAGATCAGCCATTGCTCGCTTCCAACTTCTATCCACCCTAATCTATGCATCTCCCATTCTGACTAATCTCAACAAAACTGAACTAAGCAAAATGGAAGCCTGCTATAACAGAATTGCCCGTTTGCTGCAAATCACTAATATAGAACTCATCACTGTACTGCTTTGAGACAGCTCCACTGGCTTGAACTGCCCAACCTCCTAACCTACAATCAGCTCTGCCTCTGTCATTCTATCTATTACCTCCCCAATAAGTGTCCTGCCCTCAAAAACCTAGTACAACATCACTCATCCAAAAGGCCTCTTAGATCATCAAGCAAACTACTACTAGAAGTCACCAACAGCTACAATAGCTTTGGAGATGCACTATATAGTAGTTCAGTGGCTAAAAAATGGAACTCTGTCCCTACTAGCATTTAAAACACATCATCCAAAGCCTTCTTTAAAGACCTCATCAGGCAACATCTCAAGCAAAGTTGGCAGTGCCATGATTGCTCCCCAGGCTAGTGAAAGCAGATAACATATACATACTAAATCTAGAGGACTTGATAATAGTTTTCAATCTTACTCACAAACACCGGCTAATCAACAATGTATGTACTGTACCTGTGTACTATGTATGTATTCTACCTATGTTCCAAATTTCAGCTGTACACCACAAATCTATTAATTACCTTTATTTTTAAAATTAATATTTTTTTGTTTGTTCTCTCCACTGTAACTGTTTATGTGCCACATACCACTGTAAAACATGTCTCTTGTAATTTGTGTGTATACTGATCATGTCTAAATAACTAAATGTGTCTGTAATTTTTCTTTGTGGAGCTTTTCTCCTCGGGCCTCTGCTGAGAAAGGGCCTTTTTGGCTCAGTCAGACACCCCCGGTTAACAAATGTAAAATAAAATAAATAAATATAATCAAGCTTCTTATTTTGCTTAATCTATCAGCACCTACAACTGTTAGTTTTATGCTCCAGTATCTAAGCCCACATTTCAGCCTTATCCTCCTCTGGGTTTCATAACATTTTACTGTAGTTTTTCACAATGTGTGCTGCTAATGCTGTTCTCTTTATGTGCTCCTCATTGTTCCCATGCCTCTGGCCATAGTCTTCAGTGTGACAAAGGAGGTACAGCCAGCACAGCTAGCGGGGATTCTGTAAATAATTATATGTCATTTGTGAATATTAATATGATTTATATAGACGTGTAACAAAAGGAGATACAGCAGGCCCAGCTAGCTGGAATTTTGTAAATAATTATATGTCATTTGTGAATATCAACATGATTCATATAAGATACTTGTGTTACAAATGTATTAGAACTGTATGTTAGGTGTATATTAAACTGCTGGTACAGAAGTGTGTGTTGAAAATGTTTTTTTTTTTTTTTTGCAAAGTGCTTAAAATGTAACCACAGTATGCCCTACTGGAATAGAGCAGAAATGCACCTGCACTATTGTAACTGTTTAGATGTATATATTTTAACAGTGGATACTGGAATACAGAAGGTTATCTTCAGAAAAATAGCTGAAATTAAATTACTTTATGTCAGCACAATAAAAAGATGTTATCCTTCAGATTCAGTGCAGTAACAGACACAATGTCTAGAGCTTTTGGATCATGTAGCCCAGACAGATATGACCCTAGCCCTGAATAGCATCCTGCCATCACTCAGAATGATACCACAATACAAGGACAAAATGATTGACTTCAACAATTGGCTAAGCTTCTGGTGTCATTCTAAGGGCATCCAGTGTCTGTCTGCCTGGGATGACATGATCGACAGACCATGATGCTTTGCCAGAGATGGCTGCACCTGTCGTCCCTGAGATTCCAGACACTAGCTAATGCTCTTGCCACCGCTATTGTGCCTTTTTTAGGCAAGGTTCAAATGACAAACTCACTACCATAGCAGGTATAAGTAAGCAAAATCTGAGGGTTGTTGTGTCTTTTGGCTTTTCCCAGTTAGGGGTCGCCACAGCGGAACTCCGGTCCGCTAATGATTGGCAGTAGATTTTTACATGCGAAGTTGCCAGCCCTGACGCACAACCTTCAACGAAGGTATGCCCATTCACGCACATCTCCACACAGAAGACACCCTAGCTTGGAATCGAACAGGACAATGTCTTACTGTAAGGCGACAACATTACCACAGCACCACCACCGAAGTGGCAAGCAAAATATGAGGGTAATGCTACTCAATGCTAGAAGTCTAAACCTCAAAATGCACTCACTTGAGGTACTCCTTAAAATCGAGAACATCGACATCTGTGCAGTGATGGAGACCTGGTTTAGGGCTCCAGAGAGCACCCCTGCATTGCCAGGCTATAACTCATACCACACTTTTCGGCAACCTAACCTGGACCGAAACACTAAAGGAGGAGGTGTGTCCATATTCATTAAGGATATCCACACCTCCAGTCTAGTTGCTCAACATAATGCATCCGAAATTATCCAAGTGCAACTAACATTGGGCAATACTACAATCCAGGTTGTAGCTTGTTACAGATCCCCGGCCATGGCCCAGGATGCCCACTCCATGTTTCTTGATATACTCTGAAATATTAAGATACAGTCCAATACCCTAATAATTAGCGATTTCAACTATCCCACCATCAACTGGGAAAACTACTCATGTACTAACTCATTTACTCAACGCTTTCTGGAATTCATAAATTCCAATGCCCTGGATCAGCTTGTCCATACCCCCACCAGGGATAACAATATCCTGGACCTGGTCATTACCAGTATGGACAACCAATGTTCCATGCCAGAGGTCAACTCCTCATTGGTCACATCTGACCACAAGCTAATCACCCTAGATATCAATATCCCTCCCCCACCCCCCATTAAGGAAACCACAGTAAAAAACTTCTCCAAAGCCAACTTCATGCTTCTTAAGACAGAAGTTGCAAGCTTCACGGCACCCATACAGATGGAAAATAGAGGTACGACTGCTGAATCCAATACAAATGCACTGTATAAGCACATACACGAGTGCATGGATTGTGCCATCCCCAACTGAACCAAGAGGCTATCCTCCAAAAAAAGGAATCCAATCTGGTGATCCCCTGCCATAAATAAATTCTACAACAGAAGAAAGAAGCTGTTGCAAAAAAGAGTAAAATCCCCTGATTGCAGGAACTCCCTGGTTAGCCTCAGTAAGAAGCTGAGACCCATCATAAAATCCTCCAAAGCTAGTTATGAAAATAAAATTGCCACTGATTGTAAAGACAACCACAAAGCATTCTATAGCTATGTCAAGAATCTCAATGGCAACACTCAGATCTGCTCTGAGCTACAGCACAATGGCACTAGATATACATAACCAACTGATATTGCCAACACCCTGGCAGATAGGTTCAGTGCAAACTTCACCTCCCACTCACACCCCAAAGGGCCCATCACTATGCCAGAAGAATGCAAAGCCCCTGTAATCAAGGCTGCACAAGTAAAGACCGCACTCTCCAAAGCCAAGAATACAGCATCCATTGGACCTGACAACATCCCAGTTTGCGTTCTGAATGAACTACAGAACGAACTGGCACCCCATCTAAGTACCATGAACAATCATAGCCTCACTTCAGGCTGTGTGTCTACTGAATGGCGCACAGTGACGGTTAGCCCATCCACAAAGGGGGCGCCACCACAGACCCTGGTAACTACTGCCCCATTAGCCTGATGAGCCTGGTCTGCAAGGCCATGGAATGTATCATCTTGGAGCTTATAAACAAGGACATAGGTAACCTCCAAACTCTGGACCCCACTCAGTTTAGGTATGTAAAAGGTAGGTAATTTCTCCTAAACCTGATTGACTTCTTTGAAGCAGTCGCCAGAGCTGTGGACAAGGTAAGGTGGTGCACACAGCCTATCTTGACCTTGCCAAAGCTTTTGACACCATCTTCCACTCTGGAATTATAGATAAATTCACTAGACTGGGCATAAATCCCTATGTCACAAGATATTTGCCCAACTGGCTCACTAACAGAACTCACACAGTGAAAGTAGCCGACTCCAAATACAACTTCAGACCAGTGATAAGTGGAGTACCACAGGGCTCAGTCCTGTTTCTGCTCCTGTTTGGCATCTACTTCTTAGAAATCCAGGCTAATATAGCAGATGACTGACTGCAAACTAGGTGCCATAATAGAATCACCTAATAATGTGGACATTCTACAAAGGGTCCTCACTGAGACTGATGCTTGGTGTCAAAGTCATGGCCTCAAGCGCTATGCCAAGAAGTGCATTGTCATCCCTTTTGGGAAAAACACTGTACCCATGAACTACCACATAGACAGTAGCCTACTAAGCATCAAAAGTGTGATAAGAGACCTGGGACACAGGTGGACAGTAGTGTCTCACATCACCACAGTAGTCAGGAAATCCTTCTATGTGGCACAACTCATCACAAAGGGGTTCACGTCCAGAATAAAAGAGGTCATTGTTCCTCTGTACTCATCCCTCATCAGACCTATAATAGAGTACAACGCCCTGTTTGGCATGTACCTTGCAAGACATCTACAACAACTAGAAAAGCCTCAGAAATACCTCACTAAGAGGATTACCAGCCTCAAACAGATGCAATACACAGACTGACTCAAAAAACTACAGCTCTACTCTGTCGCTTATTGCCTACTCAGAGGCGATCTGTGCCTAACAAACAAAGTCATGTCAATTTCAGATCTGTTGGACATGCTACAATTAAAGAAACCCCTATCCCTCTGAGCTACATACTCCAGGGACATAAACCTTGCCAACACAATAAACAGAACATGCTGGATGGATAGATTCCTGTCCCAGAGACTTCTCATGCTATGGAACAGACTACCCATTCATGTCAAGCAAAGCTCCTCATTAGCCCTCTTTAAAAAAAATCTTGACAATTAAATGGGAAATAGGAAATTCACCCCAGGGATCACTTCTGTGGCTCTGCTAGACGGGGGTGCAGGAAAATAACTTTTCTTGGGTGGCAAAAGCAAGGAAACTTTTTTGGTTAGGCTTATATAGGCTCCAGGGCTGATATCCTAGTACCTACCTATGAACCTATGAAGTAGGAACTTTCTGTACTGTCTTGGAATTGTTTTATTGTTTTATGACTTCCAGCAAGTACCATGTTATGAGGAAAAGCTCTTCTGTATGTATTTTCACAGGTAGATGTTAAATACTGCAAGCTTTCAGCAGTGGGGGTTTTACCTGGGATAGAGTCAGGTGACAAGAAATGATGTCATCCTGCAAGCAATCCCAGCAGGAATATTTGAGATATTAATTTGGGAAGTCTCTGAGAGAGACTGCATTCTGTATTCTGTCTTTGACCTGACAGCATCAACAGTGATTCATCACACGTCTGCCTTGCTCCTCTGAGTAAATTTCTAGGTTATAGTAGTTCTCTTAAATATAGTCAGGAATATAGCAAAGCTTACCTTAGATATTTTTATTTATTTGAGACTGTCCTGCAATGTTGTTTTAAATATTTCCTGTGATTTTGAACTTTGCTGTCACTGTAAATATATACTGTGTATTTTCTTGTTATGTTAACATTTATTATTAAATATATTTAAATATTTCTTTGTGGCTGATCTTTCTAGAGATATTTAAGTTCTGAGAGTACTTGCATATTTATTTAGTGACACTGTGTAGGCCACTCCTAATAGCCTTGCTCTTGGTCAAACTACCATTTGTATTGATAGACTGACTTTTGTCTCTGTGTGCTCTTAAGGGAAATTGCACTTGATACAGAGAGCTGCATCTGTAAATATTGTGTGTGTACCTGTCATCCTCATCTCATAGTTAGGGAGTGTGGGTAAGGATGTCAGCAGAGGAGTATGGCAAGCTGACAAGGAGCCAATTGGCTGAGATGTGCTAGGCCAATGGACTGGTGCATGTCAACCTGATTAAAGCAGAAATTATCACAGCCTTCGTCACAGCTGCATCACAAACCAGCTACCAAGTGGACAACCAGACTGACTTCGGAGATGCACAGCTCTCAGAAAATGGACAGTTCAACCGTTCAACAGAGGACTTAAAAATACATCTGGAGTTAAAGAGATTTGAACTGGAGGCCAAATGTTTGGAAATAGAATCAGCAGCATTTAGAAGTTGAAGCAGAATAAGCAGAGAAACTGAGATGTCTGGAAGCTGAGGAAAATGAGAGGCAGACGCAACATGAAACGTAGATGCTGACTCTTCACCAGGGTCATGGAGGTAATGGGGAAGGGAATAACCAAACCCCAGAAGCAACAAATGTTAGTAAATTTCTTCCACAGTTTATAGAATGTGATAATTTTGACAGTTTATTCATATGTTTGAAAGTGTATGTAAACAGTATAATGATAATCAAGGGTTATTTCTAAATTGTCTGATACTGATTGCTTAAATTGCTTAAATTATAATACTGTGTGTTTTAAGTTGACACATGAAGCTTATAGAAAAAAGTTTCATGAGCATAGACGCAAGGTAGATTAAAATGTGTGAGCATATATTGCTGAGGTAAGCACTTATTTTCATAGATGGGTGAGTGGGTGTCAGGTCACCACTTTTGAAGGGCTGGCAGACCTTTTGGTCAGGGAAAAATCCATTGGCACTTTGTCTGAGGACATGGGAATCTGGTTATCAGATAGGAAATGTAATACTGAAGATGAGTTGGGGGAAAAAGGAGACCTACACCTAGCAAACAGGTCTTCACTGCACAGAAAAGGATTACCCAGTGCTGCTCATGGGACTAAGGGAACCCGTAGTGGGCAGCATAAACCACCCCAACAGAGACTGCCAGTAGCAGGGGAAGTCACTAGTTCAGGTACATGGCCAGGACCAAGGGTTAAATGTTTTAAATGCAACCAGTGGGGCCATGTAGCATATAGATGCCCATGGAGGTGAGGTGGGGACCAAAAGGTGGGAGAGCCAGTAAGTGTGAAAGAAAGAATACCAGCGGTAAGTTGTCTGGAGACAACAGGGGTACCAATCTACCACACGAGGTTATATTCTATCTTAGTAGATTGACCTAACAATTGTGAAGCCTGCACTGGTTAAAGAGGAAAACTACTTGCATGGGCATTCTACTCCAGTCAAAGCTATAGGAGGGGCCCCATTGCAAATATATTTGGCTAAGGTTCACCTTGACTGGGAGGGTGGAAAAGGAAGCAAGCAAGTAGGTGTGTTTGAGGATATCCCTGCAGATGTCCTGATAGGTAATGAATTTGATAATGCAGTACCTTATGTGCATGCAGTTACTCACAGTCAGGTGTGGAGACAAGCATGTGGGTCTGATAGTCTGTTGGAGGACCGAGACAGTTTGGCACACTTGAAGCCAGGACTGGTGAGGTGGTTACTTCAGATAGGGAGCTACCCTGTAGCAGTGAGACTGTAGGTGATCCACAGCCATTTGTGGGTACCAATGTTCCCTTGGTCAGAGTGACTGCAAGGGCAGAGGTGAGTAGAAGTACCCTGGCTGCCAGTGAGGCACTGCTGTCAGAGGATACCAGGCTTCCTGTGGAAGGGGAGCTGGGAAGGGTTATAAAGAGAGAGCTGAGATAGGCTCAGCTCTCAGACCCTGCATTACAAGGTCTGAGAGAGATAGCCTTTGAGGCACCTGATTGTTAAGGAAAAGGGGAATCTGTATTTTGGGATTGTATGACTTCCATCAAGTACCAAGATATGTGGAAAAGCCATTGTGTATGTATTTTTACAGACAGATGCTAAATACTGCTAGCTTTCAGCATTGGGGATTTTACCTGGGATAGAGTCAGATGACAAGATATTATGTCATTTTGCAAGCTATCCCAGCAGTAATATTTGAGATATTAATTTGGGAAGTCTCTGAGAGATACTCTGCATTCTGTATTCTGTCTTTGATGTGACAGCATCAATATCCATTTACCACACATCTGTCTTGCTGCTCTGAGTAAATTTATAGGTTATAGTAGTTCTTTTAGATATAGTCAGGAATATAGGAATATATTTTTCTTTATTTATTTGAAATTGTCCTGCAATGTTGTTTTAAATATTCCCTGTGATTTTGAACTCTGCTGTCACTGTAAATATATACTGATTCTTTTATTGTTCTTTTAATATTTATTATTAAATACATTTAAGACTTTCATTGTTGCTGATCTGTCTAGAGATATTTATGTTCTGAGAGTACTTGCATATTTATTGGGTGGCACTGTGTAGGCCACTCCTAATAGCCTTGCTCTTGGTCAAACTACCATTTGTACTGATAGTAACATTACACAGTAAGATTGGACATCCTTGGTTAAAGGTCTTAAAGTAGCTGATGAAGAGTTGGCTGGTGGCAGTAATAACTACCTTATAGTCCAGGCAAAAGAGGGCATAGCTAGTAAACCTGTGCCAGCCTTTCCCAGGTGTGTGTGTGTGCGTGTGTGTGTGTGTGTGTGTGTGTGTGTGTGTGTGTGTGTGTGTGTGTGTACATGTGTGTGTGTGTGTGTGTGTGTGTGTGTGTGTGTGCGTGTGTGTGTGCATGTGTGTGCGTGTGTATGCGCGTGCGTTTGTGTGCGTGTGTGCGTGTGTGCGTGTGTGTGTGTGTGTGTGTGTGTGTGTGTGTGTGTGTGTGTGTGTGTGTGTGTGTGTGTGTGTGTGTGTGTGTGTAAAACAAATCTCCAAGAGTGTGTGTGTCAGCTACTTGGGCAGGGACACAGGGTGCTGGAGGTCTTAGCTGGGCCATTCAGCTGAGACCTCAACTCTATAGCTGTGCCAGTGGGGAGTCTTACTGGGGATCTGGAGAAAGAAGGAGAAACCAGCCCCGGACTAACATTGGTCTCTGTGTGCTCTTAAGGGAAATTGCTCTTGATGCAGAGAGCTGCATCTGGAAATACTATGTGTGTACCTGTCATCCTCCTGATGTACATCCCCCACTGTTGTCAGTGTTTGGGATTGAGGCTCCTTGATTACTGGGCCAATGGCAAGGTGTCACAATCAACATATAAAATAATATACACAGCTGATGTTGCTTTGTTATATAGTTTATATAGGCTGCCATATAGTTTTCTTACACTTCTAGTTACTCATCCTTACATCTTTCTTAGTTTTATTTACTGGTAGCCTACCTTTTTTAACTAACTTGACTGATTGATTGATTGATTGATTGATTGATTGATTGATTGATTGATTGATTTATACTGAAACTGTCCATCTTGTTTGGACTCACTTGTGCCCATCATCCCTGCCACTTAAGTGTGCTAATTTCAGTGAAGTGCATGTAGCATCAAGATTATGTTCCAATATCAGGAAAAGATAAACTGGTTAGTACCTTCCTTATGTTTCAAAGTTTATTACTATGCTTACAGTCAAATGAAACCACCGAATTCTGTGGAAGATTAACAATGCCCCCTTTTAAACAAACTTTCTTCACATATATCTGGTTAAAATTTTTGATCGTCCATCCATTCATCCAGACTAGTTTTAAAGGTTGCTAGGGGAAGTACTATGCTTGATAGATAAGGGAAGCCTGCTTCAGAAACAGGATATGCATTGTGTTAGGTTTCCATCATGCCATTTGGTGGTGTTGATGTGGTGGTTTAAGTTTAAGTCAGTAGAATGGCTGTTTGCTTTACCACTGGTTCTATTTAGTGGAAGAAGTTCAAAGCATGCTGGGGCATTCATAGCTCAGAAGTCTAAGCAGGAGACATCCCTCAGGAGTTTGTATGACACTGAATAGAGGGACAGTTTATCAAAGCAACTAAGGGTATTGGCACCTTAGATCTTTTTTTGTGAAGAAATATTGATGTTTCTCAAGCTGTTTTAGGTGCTTATTGAGGTTCATGCCAAAGGGTGCATCATATTCAATGATGGGCCAAATATAAGATGGATAAAGTGAGACTGTAACTTCAGTGAACCTTGATGCGATATTGTCTAGGTTAGGTAATACAAGGTTTAAATATTTTCTAACTACCACAGAGATGCGGTGGTCAAAAGAGTTTGTTATAAATATATATACCCAAGTCCCTGATGAGTGTCAAATTTAAATGAAATATGATCTATAAGATAAGCAGTAGTAATACTAAATTTACTGAAAGAAACTGTTACATTTTTTGGTGTTGAGGATAAGCACATGATTAACAATTTCAATGCACTCAGTAAGCACTGTTACAACTGGGTCTCATACTAGGGACTAGCATTGGACAGTGCTGGATGTCGAATAGCAACAGAAAAAAAAAAGCTGTCAGCTGTCTCTCAATTTATGTCATATTTTTGCTCTGTCTCTTGTAAATTGTTTTATTTTCTGGTAAATCAATAAGGACTGCAGTCAATTAAGCCTGAGATTAGAGTGGCATACTTCTATAGTTCAGAAAATACACATTGATGCAAAACCTATTATTCTGTTAACTTTTTAAGTGAATAAGAGCTGTACTTAAAAGCTGCCCCTGATTTTGTTCCTTTGTATTCCCATTATTTTGGATTTATCTGGAATTCTTAAGCAAAGAAGCTGGGAAGTGCACTGTTGTCTGACAGTTCTAGCTGGTTTACTGGTTTTCAAAGCTGGTAAAACACTTTACACCCAACACCTTTTTGTTGTACCTTGTATTACATAAAGCAGATAAGTCTACCTGCACTATAAAAATATGATCAAGTCACCTGTCATAAGCTTTTATTATATGTTCTTAACATGGCTGCTTAGATTCACTATGAATTTCTTAGCATTAATATCCTGAAACACATAAGCCAGTTATGATTGGAAACCCAATCATAATCCTTTAATATACTCACTTCTGCAAAAAATGGCAAATCTGTTTCCAAAGTAGTGTGACCACTGAGTTAAAACAAACCTAGCTCTTCTGTTGAGCATGATTCCATCTAAACTGATGTAAAATGAAATGTTTTGATTTACTGTTATGTGCACATAACTATTTTGTATATAACTGATTATATGCTGGAGGAATTGTCTCACAGTAACAGTGCCTAATAAGCATTACCCTGTAACACCACGGACCCCGGGAACTACCGCCCCATTAGCCTGACGAGCCTGGTCTGCAAGGCCATGGAATGTATCATCATGGAACTTATAAACAAAGACATTGGTAATCCCCAAACTCTGGATCCCACCCAGTTTGGGTTTGTAAAAGGCAGATCATGTCTCCTAAACCTGATAGACTTCTTTGAAGCAATCACCAAAGCCATAGACAAGGGTAAGGTGGTTCACACAGCCTATCTAGATCTTGCCAAGGCTTTTGACACCATCCCCCACTCTGGAATTATAGATAAACTCACTAAGCTAGGTATAAATCCCTGTCACAAGATGGGTTGCCAACTGGCTCACTGACAGAACCCACACTGTGAAAGTAGCAGACTCCAAATCTGACTTCAGACAAGTGACAAGTGGAGTACCACAGGGTTCAGTCCTGGGTCCTCTCCTATTTAGTATCTACTTCTCTGAAGTACAGGCTAACACAGAAGGTCTTTGGCTACTGAAGTTCGCAGATGACTGCAAACTAGGAGCCATAATCGAAACTCCTAATGATGTAGACATCCTAACAAACTCAGTAAATATGATGAGAAACCCAAACAAAAAACAGATGCAGGGTGGTATCCAACGAAACGGAGCCTTGATAATAAAAAATGTCTTTACTAAGTCCAAAAGACAATGAAGTAGACCACAAAACGAGGAACAAATACAAACAAAACCACAATGAACAAAATAAAGTAAAAAGTTAAGCGCTTTCGTCAATACTTGGAATTCTTCAGAACAATACAATGCTGGCTAGTAACTTTTTAAATACACACCTAACCAATTAATTAATTGTTGAACCCACATAATTTCCTTCCAATTAACAAAACCATCACAAGAAATGCAGAATGGTAGTAGTTCCCACACTAGTAACATGGACATACAAGCATAAAATATCAACTAACCGAATGTTGAGTACAATGGTACTATATACAAAATAAAGTAAAACAAAATAATAATACCAGTATGAATAATTCATAACATGAATAACTGTTTAAGTTTCAAAAGTGATGCTATAGAAATTCTGTCATTAAGACCTGGAGGGGAGTATGCATTCAGTCTGATCTGCCACTTTAACTCAATGAACTCCAAATATTCCTCAACAGGTCCACCCCTTTGCCCCAAATCAACTTGTTCAAGAATAAAAAATCTAAAATTGTGATTGCTCTGATTACTAATGTGCCTAAATAAGGCATTATTCATATTTTTCTGCTTAATGTCATACAGATGTTGATAGACTCTAAGTCTAAAAGCATTTTTTGTTTTCCCCACGTAATAACCTTGACAATTGTTGCATACCGCAATATAAACAACCCCCTTAGTGTAACAAAACATTTTCTTTTTATTAGTGATGTATCCAAAATTCTTAAGTTTGAATTTGTCTATATCCATCATAAAAGGGCATTGGGGGCGTCCTACAAAAGGGCCTCACTGAGACAGATGCCTGGTGTCAAAGCCATGGCCTCAAGCTCAATGCCAAAAAGTGCATTGTCATCCCCTTTGGTAAAAACTCTGTACCCATGAACTACAACATAGGAGATAGTATACTTAACACCGAAAGTGTGATAAGAGACCTTGGGACACAGGTGGACAGTAATCTCTCCTTTGAAAAATCACATTGCCACAGTAGTCAGGAAATCCTTCTACATGGCACACCTCATCACAAAAGGTTTCTCATCCAGAAAAAAAAGAGGTCATTGTTCCCTTCTACTCATCACTCATTAGACCCATTAAAGAGTACAACGCCCCTTTTGGTATGTTCCTCACAAGACATCTACAACAACTGGAAAGGCCGCAGAAATACCTCACAAAGAGGATTATTGGCCTGAAACAGATGCCCTACACAGACCGTCTCAAAAAACACCAGCTTTACTCCATCGCATATCGCCTACTCAGAGGTGATCTCTGCCTAACATACAAAGCTATGTCAAACCCAGAGCTGTTGGAAATGCTGCACTTAAAGAAATCCTAATCCCTCTGAGCTACATGCTGTAGGGACCTAAACCTTGTCACCACAATAAACAGAACATGCCGGAGGGAAAGATTCCTGTCCCAGAGACTTCCCATAATCTGGAATAAACTACCTATCTATATCAAACAAAGCTCCTCATTAGCACTCTTCAACAAAAATCTTGATGATTGGATGGGAAATAGGAAATTCACCCCGGGGATCACCTCTGTGGCTCTGCTCGACAGTGGCACAGGAAAATAATTTTCTTGAGTGGCAAAAGCCAGGGTACATTTTTGGCTGGGCTAGTATAGGCCCCAGGGCCGATAGCCTAGTACCTATCTATGAACCTATGGAACCTATTAGCAATTGCACTTAATTGGTTCATAGGTTCATAGGTTGTTACTAGGCTATTGGACCTAGGGCCTATATAAGCCTAGCCATAACAATTCCTTGGCTATTTCTCCCACACTATTTACTTCCATGGATCTCTATCTTGTACTTGTGGCTCAGCACATTGCTTAGAATGTTCCAGAACAGACCAGTTTATTCATCTTGTTACAAATGTGTACCTTACAATTAAATCATCTCACCATATGAAATATGAAATACTCTGTAAGCAAATAAATTTCACTGTTATTCTTACTCAAAATGTCAACAGGATGTACAACATTGTTTCATATAGTAGTTTTTGAGTAGTCCCATAATAAATTGTGTTTGAAAATAATCTGCATAATTCATAGGACAATCTGAAACATTTATTCCACAATTTATATATCTATGTCAGTAGTATGTTATTTATTTGTGTTGTTGATTAGTTATTCTGTTAACTTGTCTTGTTAATGCTTTATAAATGTTGCATGCAGTTCACTACAATATTTCATTTCAACAACAGAATTGTTTCCTTCCAACAGAATACAGTAAATATATGTATATAATGTAGTGCTACAGTACCATTGCCTGGCACCAGAACACAAAAGCAGCACATAATTTGAACTGATGGCCATCTTTTTGTTGCAGAGGCTAGAGAACAGCACAAACGTTACAAAGTGTAGTAATTCTGGACTTCTTGGTAGCAATACTTTTGTGCAGAATCACTTTATCTATCTAATATGATGCTGCATTGTTAGCTCATAGTATGCTTTGCTACAGGACTAGCAACTTTTGGCATCTTTTTGGTTTCTTCCTTTCTTTCTTTTACAGTGTAGAATCCATGGGAGAAATAAAATAACCCCTTGTGAAGGTATCAGTGTTGCACTCTGACTGCAGTCTAATCTAATTTAAAAGAAGAAAATGAGATCAACCTCAAAGGGAAACCGTCATGTAGTGTGCAGCCATCCACAGAATGTCATATAGTTGGAAACACAAACAACCATCTGTTTTGGCTTAATACATGGCATGTTTATCCTGAGATGCTTTTTCCAACCCTTACTTCTCATTTGCTTTTCCACAACAAAACACAGGGAAGAGAGGCTTCACTGATTTTGCTTAACTAAACACAATAGAACAGTGAAAAGAATGAACAGATCTGCAAGATTCCAGTTAAATGATACATTTCAGAAATGCCCTCTGCTCATTTCTTGCAGTTTCATTAAACTGCATTACTTGGCTTTTTCAAATGAAACAGTATATTACTTCCTTACTGAAAACTGTAAAAGATCATTTTATTCAGAATAGCAACAGCAATGCTGTTATGATATTTTAAATAATAACTGCATCAGTTAGTTGTGTTATATATGCCTTGTACATGGCTCATAGGCTCGCTCCTAAGTTCATAGAAACTTTCTAGGATATTGATCTATGATGATCTTAAGAAGCCCACCCTTACATCCCATGGTATTTTTAGCCCTAACATTTTGCGTTCAAATAACACAGTGGTGGACAGAACAAGGATGAACTAGGTCATTTAAGTTTGCCTTTATCCGAGGGAAATGGTTACTAAACCATGGATGAATTTGCAGTTTCCCATCCATTCATCCAAATTACATCTGAATAAAGTAAGAATAGTACTTTGCTTTATATGGAGTTGAAGACAGTTCTATAGAAGGGGTATTCTGTGTGATACATACCTGTCCTCCAACACGTTCTTTTTAGGTTACAAAAGAAGTTGAGATGTCCTGAGCAGGTGTTTCCTCTACCATTTTACTTGCAAATGTATAATAGGTTTGTCAGGATAGGGTCTGCTGATACTCTATATGTGAGGCAGAGATCACTTATTTTCAGCTTGTTTGATACTGAGAAGAGGGCAAGGCTTTGAGCTGGTATGCATAGTTTATATTGACTTACATCTTTAATTTTTTTTTAATGAGAAACAATGGTGGCCATTTCAGTTGTGACTATTTTTTAGACAGGTACTTGCTGAAAGGGGCATTATATTCAATGATCAGCCTAAAGATACCTAAGTACATCACTGGGCCTGGACACTATATCTCTAGATACAAGCTGTGAGATGAAAAAGGACTTTTATACAATAGACAATACATGGTGATCAAAGGACAGTTCTTTGCCTACATAGGTTCCTAAATCCTTGACTATGGCATCAACTTTCAGGAGTGTGTTGTCAACATGATAATTATAAGAGAAGTTGGGGAAGTGGTAATTAGGTAATGCACATTGCTCCACATACTGCATGCTGACCTAAAACTGGTGAAATTAAACTACTCTTTTCAAGTACATGAAACCCTCATTCAGTTTGTAAAATTACATAAATGAGTGGGAACATTCAGATTGTTTTCTGTTTGTCTGTGAGTCGGTTTACTATTAGAATGTCAAAGCGAACTCCGTTGACTATATTGTTGTCGAACACTGAAGTTCAAAAACGGTAATATCGAAGACCAAAAGCCAACCTAGGAACGAGTTTTAACATGGGTCGAGATAGGGGAGAGGATTGTAGTTCGGCAATAACACTGAACACCTATCTCGACCCATGTTAAAACCATTCCTAGGTTGGCTTTTAGTCTTCAATATTACCGTTTTCGAAATTCTGTGTTCGACAACAGTACAATCGATGGACTTTGCTTCAACATTCTAATAGTAAACCTGTAAGTCTACTGATAATTCGAGCTAGAGGTTTTCCTATTGTCTTGAAAGAGACATAATTACTAGATTTCAAATATAAAAGTGTTTTTATTGCTCTCTGATGTCCTAGCAGCTGCAAATGTCTGAGAGATATGTAGTTTTGATACAGAAGTGTTAAATTCTAAGTATCTGTTTAGCCTGGGAACAGAAGTCAGGTGACAAAGAGTGATGTCATCCGAGCAAACCCAGCAGTAATGTTGATTATTAATTTAAAATCTCTCTCAGAGAAAGACTGGGCATTTTATATCTTGTTTTGGACCTTGAAACATCCATTTAGCACTTCACATCTGCCTTGCTCTGTAAGTAAGTCCAGGGTATAGTCATTTATTTTAGATATAGTTAGGAATATAATAAAGATTAGTTTAGATGTTTTCTGTATTTATTTGAGACTGTCCTGCAATGTTATCTTAAAATATGTCCTGTGATTCTGAACTCTGTAGTTACTGTGTTGTTTGAGTATTGTCTTGTTCTTTTATTATTTATTATTAAATATATTTAAACCTTTTAATTGTGGCTGGATTGTTTAGTGACATTTAAGCTCTTAAAGTACTTGCATATGTATTTGGTGACACTGTATAGGCCACTACAATAGTCTTGCTCATGGTCACACATCATTTGGATAATAGTAACATTACACAGTAGGATTGGGCACCCCTTATAAGGGCCTTAGAGTAGCTAATAAGTAGTGGTTGGTGGCAGTGATAAGTACCTTATAGTCTGGGCAGAAGGGGGCATAGCTAGTAAACCTGTGCCAGCCTTCTCCAGGAGCATCTGTGTGTTTGTATATAAATCAAATCTAAAGGTGTGTGTGTGTGCATGTGTGTGTGCATGTGTACGTGTGTGTGTGTGTGTGTGTGTGTGTGTGTGTGTGTGTATGTGTGTGCATGTGTGTGCGTGCGTGTGCATGTGTGTGTGTGCATGTGCATGCATGTGCATGTGTGTGCGTGCGTGTGTGTGCATGTGTGCGTGTGCGCGTGTGCATGTGTGTGCGTCTGTGTGTGTGTGTGTGTGTGTGTGTGTGTGTGTGTGTGTGTGTGTGTGTGTGTGTGTGTGCGAGCTACTTGGGCAGAGACATGAAGCACTGATTGGACAGAGAGTGTGCTGGAGGTTTTGGTTTGAGCACTCAGCTGAGATCTTAACCCTATAGCTGTGCCAGTGGAGAGTCTTATTGTGGATCTGGAGAAAGAGGCAGAAACCAGCCCCAGACTGACTGTGATCTCTGTGTGCTCTTAAGGGAAATTGTACTTTACTGTGTGTATACTTGTCATTCTTCCATTGTGCACGTCTCTCACTGTTGCCAGTCATGAGGATTGAGGCTCCTTGATTACTGGGCCAGTGTAGGGGCATCACATCCCCCATGGTAGCACTCTCCAGCTCCTTGACCTACAAAATCATATGAATCATTTTAGAGTATTAATGAACTTAATTGTTGCACTTCAGACTTTTTGCACTTTCTCACACTTCTTGATGATCTTCACTTGCTTGTGTTGATGTTTGACAAACAAAACCATTTCAAATCCCCCAACTTAAAAGGCACTTCCTAGTCTGGATCATAATCAGCAGTTTTACTTTGCAGTGTGCACACATTAATATCAGGTCCTTTTTTTACAATAGTTGCCCATTAGAACCAATGCTCTGTAATACCATGTTTTCCATAGCGAGGCTACTAACAAGTACAGGCTGCAATGGTGATGAAGCTTAGATGGAAAAGAGATTGGATGGTCTGTATGGCAGAACAAAAAACAGGAAATTTGAATAGGAAGAGTTCAGAATGGCTTGATATAGGGATTTTTATATATGGAAGAGAAGAACACAATGAGTATCCACTGATTACAGCCTCCTGAGGGATGGTATAAACAGCTTCACAGCCCCTCCCCCTCTCTAAGAACTGGCACCAGTATCCAAAACTATACCAAATTACTATACGAACATTTATATAGATGCATGGAATCAGGAATACCTGACAGGACTAAATCATCCTCCGCAATGAAGAGTAAACCTGTCTGGTGGACATCCGCAGTAAATAAACTCTACAAGAAAAGAAAAAAAAATGCTGTCCAGGAACAAGAAGGAGCAGTGCCCAATGTGAAATAATTTCTCCTTAGCCTAAACAAGCAAATAAAAGCACTAGTGAAATCCTCCAAAGCAAACATTGAGTCCAAATTGGCCACATCTACTAGAGACAATCATAAGACCTTCTTCACACCATAATCTCAAAGGTAGTACCCAGATCTATTCAGAACTGGTGGTCAAGGAAACCACATATACAAATTCAGTAGATATAGCGAACTTGCTGGCTGACAGATTCAGTGAAAATTTCACCCGTCTGCCCCCTCCATCAGTAAATCAGGACATTCCCAGTACGTGCCCCCTTCCCCTTATATCTAGGAATCAGGTCATCACTGCTCTCTCAAAGGCAAAAAATACAGCCTCCATGGGACCCTATAACATCCCAGGCTGCATCCTACATGAACTCAGGCAGGAACTTGCTGCACCATTAGGCACCCTATTTAACCAAAGCCTGAGTACCAGCTTTGACCCAGCTGAGTGGAGGGCAGACACTGTCATCCCTTTACACAAAGTTAGAGCATCCACTGATCTAGTAAATTATAGACCATCAGCCTAACTAGCCTGATCTTCAAGGCCATGGAATGGATTATCATGGACCTCATTAACAAGGATATTGGCAACCTCCAAACACTGGATCCCACACAGTTTGGCTTCATCAAGGGGAGGTCATGTCTGTTAAATTTGGTCGACTATTTTGAGTCAGTCACCAAAACCATGAATGAGGGGAAGACAGTGCACACCACCTACCATCACATGGCGAAAGCTTTTGACACTATTCCCCACTCGGGCATAATAGATAAACTGTCTGAACTAGGCATCAATCCATATGTTACTAGATGGGTAGCTAACTGGCTCACTGACAGAACCCACCTCGTCAAAATAGGGTAAGCCACCTCAAGCAGTAGACCTGTATCAAGTGGCATACCCCAGGGTTCGGTCTTGGGGCCTCTGTTATTTGGGATATGCATTTCTGAGGTGCAGACCAAAACCAGTGGGCTATAGCTGAACAAGTTTGCAGATGACTGCAAGCTGAGAGCTGTCGTCAATTCCACTAGTGATGTGGACATCCTCCAAGTGGGTCTCACCAAACAAATGACTAGTGCCAAAAACATGGTCTCAAGCTGAATACAAAAAAATGCATCATCCCTCTTGGGGAGAGTTATGTCCCCACAAATTATCACATTAATAACAATGGCCTATGCACGCAGTGAGTCGAGAGGGATTTGGGCATGCAGATTGATAGCAACCTGACTTTTGACCACCATGTTGCTCCTATTGTGTGGAAAGCTTTCTACATGGCCCACCTCATAAGTAAGGGTATCTCATCCAGGGACAAGGAAGTCATAACATCCCTGTATTCTTCTCTTATAAGGCCCATTATTAAGCACAATGCTCCATTCGGCATGTACCTCACAAAGCACATGCAGCAGCTGGAGACACCACAGAGGTTCCTCACCAGGAGAATCTACGGGCTCACAAATCTACCATATACAGATAGGCTAAAAGCACTATCCCTCTATTCTATTTCATACAGACTCCTCAGAGGTGACCTCTGTCTGGCATACTAGGTGGTCTTGGACCCCACCTTGATGGGACTGCTGCATATCTGCAAGTCACGCTCCACTCGAGTAACCCAAACAAGCAGCCTCAACCTGGTCTGTGACATGAATAGGACTTGTTGGTGGGACAGGTTTGTGTCCCAGAGACTCCCTCATCTATGGAATAGACTCCCTCTCCATGTCAAGCAGAGTACTGCTTTATCCCTTTTTAAGCACAACCTGGATAACTGGATGGGAAATAGAAAATACATCCCTGGGATTCCACCTGTGTCTCTGCTGGACAGAGGCATTGAGTGTTGATTTGTCTATGCTTGGCTTAAACTCTTGGCTAGGCTTATAAGGGCCTCAGGGCCAATAGCCTAGTAAC